>NC_038251.2:22498100-22690595 GCF_000004515.6 Glycine max | reverse complement strand
TCTTCGATTTTAAAATAAAAATTAATTTTATTTTCAGGAGATTGTTGTCATTACATTTAGATTTTAGATACATGATATGTCCTTATTTTAGTATTTATAGGTTAATTTTAAAAAAAATTAAAATTTGCAATGTTGAAAGAAATTAAAAAACTAAAATCACATACAAGAACTAAAAAACATTTCCTTACAAAAAATATTTTTCCTAAAAAAAATATAAAATAACAATCTTCATATTGAAATATTCTTGTAAAATATTGGACTTCGTATAATCATGAAACCTATTTTTATAATTTAGTGGTTTGCTTTTATCAGATGAAAAGATCAAACATTAAAATGATCAATATGTACGTGTCGATCTCCAACAAAACCTGTATAGAAAAGAACCAAACAATAATAAAAAAAAATGCATTGAATGATGGAAACACGAAGAAAGAAGAATATAATTAATGTATTTTATTAGAATGTCATGTTTGTTAGATGCAAATTCCTCCACCAATATGGAGAGGTTATTAATCACTATTTTGGCATTGTTTTGATAATTTAATTAAACAATATGAATCTGACTTTGGTGGAATTCTTCTATACAATTTGTTACTTATTGGAAACGAAAAGCATCTGGGAAGTGGAATTAATGGATGGTAAATAAGGGAAAGCACACCCAACACGTGATGGGGAACATGCTCAGAGCAAAATCAACCGCACAAGTTCCCCGGCACCACGGTATCTGGGTTTGATTGAATAGCCACATAATGTTTTCGTTGAATAAAACAGTTTCACGTGCTTTGTTTTTCACTTTTGCAAACCAACAATTTATGTTTTCTGAGGCCCAATGATTACTTCTATTGGGTTTTGCCTCAAATCGGTACTGTTGGGGAAGTACATGGTCATTAGGCAATATCTTAATTTCCTTTTATTCTTGTGTTTCATTCATCTTACTCATAAAAACAAAATAAAAAATTCTTCATCCATCTTCAACCAAGCGTGAAAAAAGAAGTGCCACTAACCTAACTTCTTTCGATTTCAAGCATCAACACCGGATTCAATAGCAATAACAAGGGATTCTACAGCCTTTTTTAAGTGTGTGATAAAAAAAAGTGTAAGATTGTTCCAGATTAATTAGAGGTTTCGGATTTGAATCCTGAGTAAATAATTGGATTAAATATTCAAAGAGAGGCATTTACGTAAATAAATGATCTTACACAACTCAAATAAGATAGTCTCTGGTGCTCAAGACAAAAAAATTATTATAATTAGGAACTAAAAAAATCATTATGACTAGGTAAATAAATGCAATGGGGTCATCACAATTTATGTGATACATGGGAACATTACATTTATTCTAAATATTAGTATTTTTTCTTTTTACCAAAAGCAATCATATTCAAGTTAAGTAGGATCCTTATGAGTGACAAAATTTATTCTTCAAATATTTAGGTACATCAAAGACCACTTCATAAGATGCATGAAACCTTCTTCTTCTTTATTCTTCTTCTTCTTTATTATTATTATTATTATTATTATTATTATTATTATTATTATTATTATTACATAAAGTTGAGCTTATATATTTTTATAAATAATATGATTTAGTAGTAAATTCTTTACTTTCTTATGATTCTCAACATTTATTTTAATTTATGTATTATAATGTTTAATATGAACTTTTATGTGTGACTTAGTTGAAGAACAGAATAAGGGTGAAGAAAAATGGTTTCTTTGTGCAATAGTTATGTAAAACACAAGTAGGGAGTGAGTTAAGTTTTATTTATTCATGGTGAAGATAAAGGTGTATATCAATAATCTTTCCTTCATAGGGTGATTTTTAAAGATGTGTTAAAAATGTAAGATTAAAAAAAAGAATGACATATTTTGTCGAGTCGTTCGCTCATATCAATTGTGACTTGGTTGATTTTCATATTTTTTTATTAGTGGATCATATCTAAATTTCACTATAAATTTTCACTAAATTTGATGAGGTTCCTTAGCCTTGTAAGAGGATGTGTCTTTTCCTAATGTAAACTTTAATAGTACCAATAAAAGAACAATTAATTTGCAATTATATCTTTCAAACCTTAGTAATGATCTATTTGATTAAGAGCAAAATGCATCTTAGATAGCCACCAATGATAAAGGCTCAACGTTACATGGACTTATTTATATTTAATACATAATAATATTTTATAAGATTAATTTTGAAAAAATACTATATCGTTATTACAAAGAAAATATGTAAACACTACAAAGAATAAGTCATTTAGTGACAACAAAAAATCGTAGGTATAACATAAAACATCATAGGTATATCACCTAAAAGCTATTAACGAACATTTATTACCGTCATCTATAATTCGCTATATACCTATGGTTTGTCTTTGTCACTATAGATTTTAGTGACTGTATTCAAGATTGTTGGAGAAGTACTTTACCGTGTGCCTACAGTTTTTCTACCATCAATATAGGTTTTAGTGACCAATAATAATTTTCTATACCTACCATTTTAATGTTGTTGTTATAGATTATAGTGTTGAAATTTAAAATTGTTAGTAGAGTATGATGACATATACCCACAACTTATCTTTCATTAGTATGGATTTTAGGTGACAAAATGGGTTAGCCAACATCTTGAGTCAAAAGACATTTGTGTCTTAAGACGAATCAAAATTCTTAATTTTTTAATTAGATGCAAACAAATACAAATGTTAAAAGTTATGTCTTATACGATATCAGATCATGTCTCATATATCTATGTCTGTGCTATCGAACGATAGAAGAGACATATCATGATCTGATACAACATATAATCAATGATATTTAATATTTCATTTATTGTTATGTCTCTGAGAGACATTCTCCTAGGATCTTTTGAATCCTATGAAGAATAAATGAATTTCAAGATTTGGAAGTTGTCAAACACAATCAAAAAATGCACACTGCTAGTGATAAACTTGCTCTGACTTAAAGAAAGTGGTTTTTTGCTTAAGTGATCAATATGAAAGCTCACAAAAGTGGTTTTCCAACATAAAGGAGTATGTGCATTTAATGCAAGTATTAAATGTTCCAATGGCCACAACCTTCTGACACGAGCTCAGGTGAAGAATTCTATCTATTTAGAGACAACAAACACTTGTTGAAGAATACCTATATATACCAGAAGTTTTGAAGACATGACTAAAAATATGCACTCTCATTCAATTATTTATACAAAGCTTTTTGTATATTTTTGTATAGTTCTCAAAAGCTCTCAAAACACTTTGAATACCTTGAGAGAGAAAACTAAGTGTTGAGATTGTATATCCGTCTGTAAGATGATTAAGAGTTAGCCATTGGGCAAGTAAACGACAAATTTGTTTGATCTGTATATAGCCAAGAATGACTTGGTAAGATAAAGAATATTGAGTTGTAACAAGCTTAGTGTACAACTTGTGTTGTAGAGCCAGAAGTGGCAGTGATTAATACTAGTAACTTGTTGAAGTTAATGGAATTTGGTGGTTAGCCAAGAACTGAACATAGTCTTAGCGGTGGAGATGAATCAATATAAATTTCTATATCTTATGTGCTTTCATTTCTTCTTTGATTTAAACTAACCTAGGGTTTGCATTGGATCATGTTTTGAAAACTCTATCTATTTTGCAAAATCTGTTTGCATTATCTGAAAGTGTTTTTGTGAAAATTTGTTATCTATCTTAACATAGTCTATCTTTAGATGGTGACTTTCTTCTTCAAGAAAAGGATTTAAAAAATTTTATAATCACAATTCAACCCTCTTTCTTGTGATATTTTCCTCTACAGTTTGGTATCTGAGCTCAACCTTTAAGGCTTGAGCACCTGATACTGTCTAGAGGAAAAGATCCTAATGGCAATAACAACAATAGTGGTCAGTTCATTGCTAAGGAAGCATCCCTTACGAGGCCACCAACCTTCAAAAGAGATGACTACCCATACTAGAAGGACAAAATGGAGATGTATATCAAGTTCACTTAATACAAACTCTGGCTAATCATAAAAAATAAAGACATACCCATTCCTAAATCAAAAGCAGAATGGATAGATGTAGACCTTTCTATAATGGAGCTAAACATAAAAACTAGTGAAACTCTAACATGCGCCTTGTCTAGTACAACAATATATTTAGAATGAAGACAACCAAAGAAATTTTGGATTCATTAAGCATCAATTATGAAGGAACAAAAGATGTTCAACTGAGAAAAGTTCTCACTCTAATGTGACACTATGAGAGCTTCTCCATGAAAGAAGAAAAATATGTGGATGACATGTTTGGAAGACTTCAAGTGATTCTAAACAAACTTGAAGCTGTAAGACACACCTTCACCAAAGCCCAAATAAACTTGAAGATCCTAGACAGCTTTCCTAAGGTCTGGGAACCAAAAACAACAATCATCCAAGAAGCTAGAAATATGAAAACTCTAGCATGGAATGAACTGTTAAGCATCCAAAGAGTTCATGAAGTTCATCTTCAAAATTGAGATCATCTGTCAAAGAAAGATTTTGTAGCCTTTAAGTCTGGAGAGATTAGCTCTAGAAGAAAAGAAAATAAAAGCTTCTCTATAGCTCTAAAAGTGAATATGGTTGAATCTAATAATTCATACAATAGTTCTTGAGAATCCATAGATGATGAAGTGGCTCTCATGTCCAGAAATTTCAAGCAGATGAAAGAAAGGAAAGTTTAAGCATTCCTCTAGAAGAAATGACCCCAGATTCAAAAAGAAATACAAGGAAAGCAACGAGATCATCTGCTTTGAATGTAGAAAGCCTTCACATATGAAGGTTGAGTGTCCCTACCTGAAGAAAAGTTTTATATTGCCTAGGATGTCTCAAACAGTGAGAAGAGTAGTAGTTCAAATGATGAGTAGTCTAACATCTGTCTGATGAAAGATATAGATGAAAAACTTGAGGTAAAAAATTGTTTTGAATCTAATACCCCTTTTTGTGCTTCATCAAATGATGAAGAATATATGCCCTATAATGTTCTTCTTCATAATTGTCATATGACTTCTCTATAGTGAAAACAATATAAAGAAAAATATAAGGCATTTGTTTTTGAATTGAGCTGGAGAAATCAAATGATGTTCGAGAAAAGAGAATCCAGACTCTTGAAGAGAGTTTAATCTAGGCCAGTAAGACAGGCAAATCTTCTATAGTTGACAAACTAAGAGAAGTAGCTTGTCTTACAAGACTTTGGGAAGTTTTTGGAAAGCTCAAACACATTAACCATGTTTACAAGATTCCATCAACATCCCCATGATAAGTCTGGCTTAGGTCTGGAGAAAGAGGCATCATCCTCCAAGTCACAGTTTGATTCACACAAATATGACTTCAATGGTAAGTCTAAACACTCCAAGTTTAGATGTATCCATAAGAAGAAATAGATGTTTAAGGGTACTGATGTTGCTAGACCCAAAAAGATTTGGGTACCAAATTCTCATATTGTTCCTATTACAGATACCCTTGGTAGGAAAAGACCATGGTTTTAGCTGGTACCTAGATAGTGGCTGCTTATAATACATGGTCGGGGAAAGGTCTATGTTCCACAACCTAAAGCCAATTGAAGGAGGAACAATTGCCTTTGGAGGGATGGGCACACAGAAGATCATTGGTATAGGTAAAATTGGTATTCCTTTTCTAGGATCCATAGAAAAGGACCAATATATAGTCAAGACAGAAGATGACATGTCCTTCTTTACTGCCTGTGATGTAAGCTCCATTGGAGCTTGTAGGCCTAGTATCTTCTTCATCAATGGATTCCTTTGCTTCTTGGAAGATAAATGGCAGCGGAATGGAGAAGGAAGAGAGAGAGGAGATGCCACTTCAAGGAGAAGATGAGTCTAGAAGAAGCTCACCACCATAGGAGGCCATGGATAAGAGCTTGGAGGAAGAAGGAGATGAATGAAGGGAGAGGGAGAGAATAACACAAAATTTTGTGCTCTAAAAGAGCTTTGAAATCTGAAGTTAATATTCAAATGATCAGAGTTTAAAAAAATGCACACACATGACATCTATTTATAGCCTAAGTGTCACACAAAATTGGAGGGAAATTTGAATTTCAATTCAAATTTCACTTGAATTTGTGGAGCCAAACTTTGGAGCCAAAATTTCACTAATTATGATTAGTGAGTTTTAGTTATGGTTCAGCCCACTAATCCAAGATCAATTCCAAGATTCTCCACTAAGTGTGCTTAGGTGTCATGAGGCATATAAAGCATGAAAGACATGCACAAAAGTGTGACTATATGATGTGTCAATGGGGTGTAGTAAGCAAATGCTCACCTCCCCCTCTAAAATTTAATTGGATTGGGCTTCTACCAATTCAATTAAATTTATTTCCAACCACACACATTAAATATTCACTTAGTGCATGTGAAATTACAAAACTACCCATAATACAAAAACTAGTCTAGGTGCCCTAAAATACAAGGGCTGAAAAATCCTATATTTCTAGGGTACCGTACCTACAATATGGAGCCCTAAATACAAGGATCAAATATAATGACATCCTAGTCTAATATGTACAAAGAGAGTTGGGCCCAAACTTGGCCCATGGGCTCAGAAATCTACCCTGAGGTTCATGAGAACCCTAGGGCCTTCTTCAGCAGCTCTAGCCCAATCCTCTTGGAGCCTCTTGCTCATGGCTCTAGTGACTGGTCCCTTCCTAGGGAGGATTGCATCAGCCAGGCGACACAACAATCTGTTTAAGATTGACCTGATAGGTCTTAGCAAACAGAATGTAATGTGTTTATTATCTAGAGAAGATGAAAGATAGATTTAGCATAAAAAATTTGAACATGTTAATCTGAAACATATTTCAAAACTATCCAAAAAGGATTTAGTAAAAGAACTACCTAAGATTTGTTGGAAAAATCATCTTCTATGTGAAGGATGTCAACAAGGGAAACAAATCAAAACCTCTTTTAAATCTAAAGATGATATTTCTATTTTCAGACTGTTACAACCATTACATATGGATCTATTTGAACAAATTAGAATGTTGAGTATGGGAAGAAAGAAATATGGCTTCGTCATAGTTGATGAGAATTCAAGATTACATGGGTATACTTCCTTGCAAAATTTGATTCAAAGGTGGATAAATGAATCTTCCTAGGGTATTTTGATACATCTAAAGCATACATAGTGTTTAACTCAAGAACTTTAGCTGTAGAAGAATCTATTCATGTTAAGTTCAATGATAGTCTAACAACTAATAGAAAGCTATCAAATCTTGAGGATGATTTTGCATATATGTAGATTGGTCTGTCTATTGCACCTAAAGAAGATTTAGTTAGAAAGTTTGAAGACATTCTTCCTTAGATTGGTGAATCATCTAACCAACAACCTCAGACAAAGGATTAGAAATTCGTTAACTACCACCCTCAACATTAAATTATTGGAGATCAGACTAAAGGAGTCATAACCAAATCATTTTTAAAAGCTCTTGCGTCTTATGCTTTCATGTCTGAAATAGAACCTAAGATGATAGATATAGCACTCACAGATGATGACTAGATCATTGCAATGGAAGAAGAACTCCACCAGTTTACTAGAAAGGATGTCTGGACGCTTGTTCCCAAGCTTGAGAACAAAAATATCATTAAAACAAGATGGGTATATAGAAATAAGCTAGATGACACAAGGTAAGGTGGTAAGGAACAAAGCTAGGTTAGTAGCTCAAGGCTATAACTAGCAAGAAGGTATAGACTTCACATAAACCTTTGCTCTTGTTGCTAAACTTAAAGCTATAACAATCATGCTTGCTTTTGCTACTCATAAAATCAATTTTTTTTCAAATGGTTGTTAAAAGTTATTTCTTAAATGGCTTTATTGAAAAGGAAGGGTATGCCAAACAACCTCCTAATTTTGAAGATCATACTCTTCTAGAACATGTTTTTAAACTTAAAAAAGTTGTGTATGGTTTGAAATAGGCACCTCATGCTCGGTATGACAGACTAAGTTCTTTTCTTTTAGAAAATGGTTTTATGAAAGGCAAAGTGTAACGACCTAAAATTTTGATAAGTGCAAATAGATGTTTTATGCATTTCTTGTATTATTTAATTACTTGACTAATTTGGATTAGTTGAAGTGTTGTGTAAACTATCCTTGTGCAATTTCTTGGTGTGGATGTTAATGATAAAGGGTTATCCAAAGAGCATAAGGACCTAGAAGCATTTAATGAGTTGAAAGGTCCAATGACAAGGTCCAAAGCCATGCTTCTACAAGAAGAGATGACCAAAAGAATCAAGGATGAATTACTCATCAAAGGCAAGGAAGGAGGAAGCCACAAGGAGTTGAATTGGAGCACCTTGAAGATTTGTTGAACAACTCACTTTGCGACACTAGCTCGCTAAGCCCAATTCCATCTAGAGGAAATAATTTGCTTAGCAACACCAGCTCGTTAAGTGAAATCCCAGCCGGAGGAGACATTGCGCTTAACATGAATGTCTCGCATAGTGGAAACCTTTTATGAGTAAAAGCTGGACCAGCTCACCCAAGCAAGCAAAATTTCGCTCGGGCGAGTCTTGCTGGCTACAAATACATCCAGTAGCAAGAAAAACACAATTTTTCTACCCCTCTTCTCCCAAAATCCTAAACCCTCCTCCTCCTACACCCACGACCATCATAAACCACCACGAGCCACCACCACTTGCCACTAGACCACCGCACAGAGTGGAACCTTTTGATCGGAGCAGAATCTTCAAAACCCAACTTGTGGACTCGATAGAGAACGAAGCCCCTAACCCTCCCTTCGCGGTTTCTTAAAGGTAACCGCGATTTCCTAAGTGAGAGTGTCATGAGAATATGCTTAGGCTATTTTTTTTAATGGTATGACATTGCATTTTAGAGTTGAGTCAGGTGCATGCATAATTTCTAGCATAATTGATTTGAATTGTTGAAAACTTGATGACTTGTTTGTTGAGTGTATGTTGAATTGATAGATTATTGAAAATGGTTGCAATTATTTGTTATTGTGTTCTTTCTAATCATTTCATCTGATATTCATTAATCTTTTAAAATAAACTCACCCTTGCATTTTATATCATGTGGTTGGTGCCTGTGATGATCTTGAACTTTCGTTCATGGGAGTATATGAGTAGAAGTAGGTGTCTTTGGAGGGAGGTCTTTGGTTGGAACCGCCAAGCCGATTTAATAATGTTGGAGTTTCTTTTGGGAGAGTTATGTTTTGTTATCAAACTCTTCCTTAGTTGGTTCCTTGATGTTTTGATTGGGCATATAAATTCCAGGTTTACATGCATGTAAAAACTGAATTATACATTGACATGTGAATGATGTATAGTGGTTTAATATATATATATATATATATATATATATATATATATATATATATATATATATACATACATATTTATGCGTTATCTGGTGAATGTATATCACGAAAAATTTACCACCATTTTCATAATCAAATTAATAGAACTTTCACTTAAAATTAAAATTTCATGTTTTAGAGTAGTGATATCGTAGTGATGAGACAGGTTGTTACACAAAGTGGATACAACTCTTTTTAGAAGAGAAGATTGCAATGATTTCATTATAGTTCAAATATATGTAAATGATATTATCTTTGAAATGAGCATGATGGGAGAACTTAAGTTCTTTCTGGGGCTTTAGATCAAGCAAGACAACAAAAGGTATATATATTCACCAATAAAAATACACTAAAGAACTTTTGAAGAAGTTCAAGATGAAAGTTTCCAAACCAATGAAAACACTTATGCATGCTTCCAATCCTTTGAGCAAAGACAAATCAAGTAAACCAATAGATCAAACGATCTACAAAGGTATGATTAGCTTACTTTTGTATCTGACTACCAATAGACATAATATTATGTATATTGTATTTTTGTGCACTAGATTTTAGTTTGATCCTCAATAGTCGCATCTCAAAGTTGTTAAGAGGATCTTACACCATCAACTAGGCACTACTAACCAAAGTTTATTCTATAAGAAAAATCAAGATTTCAAGTTGGTAGGATATTGTGATGCAGACTATGAAGGAGACAGAAATGAACGAAAAAGCACAATTGGTGTATGTCACTATATTGGACCTTGCCTGATATCTTGGGCAAGTAAGAAACAAAACTCAATCGCTCTATCTATAGAAGAAGCTAAATATGTGTTTTCCGCAAGTTGTTGCTCACAACTACTATGGGTAAAGTATTAGTTAGAAAATTACTCAAGTTTTGAGAACAATATACTAGTATATTGTGACAACACTAGTGCAATAAATCTATCCTAAAATCCCGTACAACACTTAAAGGCTAATCATATTGAGATAAGATATCACTTTATTCATGATTATATGCATAAAACGTATTTTTAGACCCAAATCATCAATGGGTTGATATCTTTACTAAGCCTTTGGTTGAAGATCGTTTCATCTATTTTGGGGAACATCTCAACATGATTGGTCTATTAGATTAATGATGCAAGCTTTATTTATTAGAAAATTGTATCATCTTATATATCTTCATTAAACTGTTTGGAATAATATGCGCTCAAGTATACAAATGGAAGAGGAAGTGTGTTCACAAAGATTAAAAAAAAACCTTGTCTTTTCTTAAAAAAACGTGTGTTGCCCTTTTCATCATTATTGAAAAAAAATTTCAAAAACTTTTAATATGATTTGAATTATTATTGTTCATTTTCTTTCTCTTTCTTTCTTTCTCTCTCTCTCTCTCTCTCTCTTTTAAAACATATAAAAGGCAAAGGCAGGAATTCAAGTGACTCTTTTGAAATTGGAACTCTTAAAACCTTTCATGCTTTTCTGCTTGTGTTTGAGAAATAAAATTTAAAATGTCTCATCTTTCTCATAAAAATGTTTTGATCTTTGTGAACAATGGAACCAAGGAAGAACGAAGTAATTGTGATTCTAGGAATCAACAACGAAAAGGATGCCAAAAACGTGTTCCTAGAAGATTCCTTCATCCATGGAGGATGGGTGAGCTTCCAAAGTTTAGAAGAAGAGGGGTTTACTATCAAAGGTTTCTTTGATTGCATTCGATGGATGAGTTTTCTACAAAATTTTAGTGTTTGGTACTATGGTCCCTACGCTTTATTCTGGGGGACTTCTTGTCAGAACAAAGTCAGTATTAGTGGCACTGTCAAAGGAAAAGGTAGTAATTTCTCTAGTAACCATTGCCACTGTGTCTAGTTTAGTTGAAGAAGATTTTGCCTTTGACAAAGACTGACAATATGACATCTCTCAAGAAACTATTGATATGATGTTATATGGTAAACCACAGTCAAAAGTAGACGATAGGAAGGAGATGATCAGCTTCCTAAGGACTGCAAACCTAACCTATATGTGTAAACTCATTCACAATTTTTTTGTTCAACGTGGTTATGCCCAGGCTAGGGTGCAAAGTCTATGTTAGTGACAGGGATAGATTTTGCACATATAAGATGATGGTGGGTAAGAAAGTGGATCTGCTTGAAGTCATCTTCTATTACTGGATGCAAACCTTCAAAGGCAGATTCAACCCAAAAGTGAAGAAGAACCATGTCCCTTATGGTATGCTTTTTACCTGAATCATGAGGGATGTTGATGTTGATGTTGATGTGTCTGGTATGGCACCGTCTAGAGGGGCAACATAGATTAAAGGGATTACCTTTTTGAAGATGGAGATTATTGATAATTTCCCAAAATATGCTCGAAAGTATATAAATAGAAAGTCAAGAAAGAGCTTAAGGACAAACCACAGTCTGTGGTTGGTCAGACGATGGGCACTCAGGATCAACTTGTTGATCTTAAATCTAAAGCTGCACCTCAATAGACACATAGGGAGCAGGCTCTACCTAACCCAAAACTAAGCTTAGCTAACCCAGACCCAAACTTCCCACCATAAGAAAAGACCCACCTCCATCACCATTAATACCTATGCCTTCTAACCAAGTAAAGAAACCTAAGAAACAACTTTCCTAAGACCCTAAACCTTTAGACCCTTAGAATAACCCAAAAGAAGAAGGCTTCGTACTCTAAGTTTGAACCTAAATCTCGACCATCAACCAAAAGGCCAACCATCAAGATCAAATACCCTTACCCCCACCCTACATAATCCTCACCATCCAAACAACAAGAATTTGCATGACATTCTTGAGCTCAAACCTCAACCATCCTCACCCTCAAAGAACCAAGAATTTGATGGTTGGATTCTTGAAACCCTTACACCTCAACCATCACCCTCTTTAGCACTTCCACCTTAGTCACCCCCTCATACCCAACCTAAACCTACTCTCTCTCCCATCAATAAAAAGAAAGTTGCAACCTTTGCTAAGGATAAAAAGAAGTCTCTGGTTGAAGCATACAAGAAGGCCAAGTTGGATGAAACTTTGGAAAGAAAGGAAGCTCAAGAGTTGGAAGAAAGTTTTCTTTCATCTATGAAAGCTCTGTCAACTGAAGAGAATAAGAAGAAATTGGCTAAATATGCCAGACTTGCTACCTTGGTAGGCAAGATATCTGAAAAAATTCCATAAGAAGTTGTTATGGAATCTCTAAAGACACTATCTATTGAATAAGTTCAAAGGTAAAGTGTTAAAAAGGCCACCATGATGTACATAGATGGTGAGCTAGTGCCTAAAGTTGTAATTGTTGAATCAATTCAAGCCCATACTGAACAAGAACTCAAGAAGGTTGAGATGGATGAACTAAAAAGGGTTCAATTTGCAGCAAAATATGTAGCTGAATTCTTATCTATGGATGTTGCTCAAAGGCAGGTAAACACGTAAGTTGTTATTGTTCCTGAAGATATGGATCCTGCAAAAAGGGCTCTTGAGGAGACCATGCTCCAATCTTTCATTGAAGCATCCTTGAAGGAAGTAGATGAAGACATTATGGAAACATACCCTAGAGTAGATCATGTGTATCCAAGACCAGTGTTTGAAGTTAATGAGCAGATCATTATTGTTGCACAATCCGTTGCAATGGATGAAGACAGACTAGGCACATGGAGGAAGCACATGGAGTTGCAGAGTCTATGTCTAAAAGATTAGAACAAAGGAAAATCATGATGTTGATGGTAGAGCCTATCATATTGATAGAACTCTTCACTAGGCTTAACAGAAAACTAATGAGGCTAGATGAATAACAACCAATTGAGTGGATCTTACCTTTAAGGCCACATGTTTAGAAACAACCCAATATAATTGTTCATCCTAGTTTCAACACAAGACTGTATCATGGGTTTAGAGGATACAAAGTTTTGGAATGACAGACTTGCAACAAAGTCAAGTTGGTTCTCATATTCTTCAACCATATATGCAACAATTAGAGCTTGCCAAGCTAAATCTCACCAAGCTCTAGAAAGAAGGATTCCCAGGAATTGATCCCTTCAACTAGCTTTCCTAGGAAAGTTTGCTTGAAGAAGAAGAAGATGCACTTAGTGCATATGGGGAAAAGGAACCAATGCTTAGAGACTTCTCTATCAGATACACTATTGCTCCTGATCCCAACAGTCTAATTTCGTAGCATAAACTAGCTGAAAGGAAGATCTACCTTCCTAGTGTTATAGTCTGGAGAAGCAAAACCTTTTGTGATGCCCTTCTTTGCTCCACTAGATCTTCAACAACTCTTGGGTATTATGTGGACAATGAATATAATTCTTTCATGGGATCACACTACCTTAGGTGAGACTTTTCAGATTGAGGATATCAACTTGGAGGAACTTGAAGCCAACTCAAGTTTCTAAGACTTGGAACAATTGGACTATGGCCTTGAGCTCAAAATGAAGTTGTCTTCTTATAGAGGAGAAATCAGATCAAGGAAAGCTTTATTGAGAAGGATTGAAAGTCTTAACACTCATATTCCTTTCATGATTGGGTCTCAATTCTCTTGCCTACCTACTCCAGAAATCCAATTCCAGATAGTAATGGACAACTTTATGTTGTATTAGAAGGCTAAATGCTACAAGGGAAAGGAGATTCTTATTAAAGATGATGAAGATGCTCCTCCAACTAGATATGTGAAAGCTCATCCTGAAAAGTTGTTCAAACATGAGCTTAAGGCTATTAAGCAGAAAATTGAGCACAAAAGTCTTGATTGGTAAGCCATAAAGAGGTTCTATAGACTAAAAGCTCATTGTTCTGGTCTGGAACCAGAAGAAAAGCCCCCAGCAAAAGGCGTTCATCATGAGATAGGGCATTGTTATCAAACTCTGAATCATCCATGCTTCAATAAAGAAACTCTTTTCAACATGGTCTGCTCCTAGACCAAGGAGTTTTATGTTGTATCTGATTGCACCTTCTTTTTTGTGGTGTTTTTGCCTAACTCCAGATTCATTTTCACTCATCATATGCAACTTATCATTGAAGAAGTGGATTTTGATTTTGAAACTACAACTGATCCTAATGCATATGGTTGTTAAAGTCTATGATCTTCCACCCTCAAAGGAGTATGTCAAATTAGTAAAGGTTGAGCTACTAAAGACGAGGGAAGATTTTGCACAAGCTCTTTAGGATCGTGCTTATGCTAAGAAAGAAGTTGTGAAGTGGTGTTTGATTATTGAATTCTTCTACAAGAAAGCCCTTGGTTATGAATCTTCTTGATTTCCATCCCCCTAGATGTCCCATCAATTTGTCTTCAGACTCTGACAATTCTGTTTATAAGTTCCTAAGGATGCTAGATGAAGAGTCTAATGATGCCAAGCAAATGGGAGAGGAAAAGTAAAAGCTGGATGCATCATCTGATGGGGAACTTTATGTTTAAATGTTTTTATTATTTTTTCCCTAATACATTTTATACTATATGCAAAACACATCTTTTTGATGTGAAAATGATTTATGAATAAACTTTATCTCGAAGTCTTACTATGCATATGATAAGGCTGATTGACTTATATTGATATATCTTATAAGTATGCCTTAAACATTTAAATTTGTATTTGTTTGGTGTAACACCCTAATTTTACATGTGTGTGTGGTCAACAGTGTTATTGCTTTGTTGAGAGATCCAGTACTATTTTTAGACTATTAAAATGGTAGCACAATGTTAGCACAATAATCTAGAAGATTAGGATAGGATTTACCAGTTTTAGCAAAAACAATTTTTATCATTTTTGCTTAAGTCTACTTTAGCCATTTTTGATTAAAAATTCAAAAGGAAAAATAACCATATATGGCAGCATTTGGCACGTCCATCATGGCTATCAAATGGTCATTCATGTTGTCAATTTGATCTTGTCAACTAGCCTTAAGCCTTATTGATGTAGCTCCATGTGGAGCTTGTAGGCCTTGGATCTTCTTCATCAATGGAGTCCTTTAACTCTTGAAGATCAATGGCAGTGGAATGGAGAAGGAAGAAAGATGATTGGAGACGCCACTTCAGGGAGAAGATGAGTCAAGAACAAGCTCACCACCATAGGAAGCCATGGATAAGAGCTTGAAGGTAGGAAAAGATGAGTGGAGGGAGAAGGAGAGAAGGAGCATGAAATTGTATGCCTCAAATGAGGTCTGAACTTTGAAGTGTAATTCTCAAATGATCAAAGTTGAAAAAAATGCACACACAAGGCCTCTATTTATAGCCTAAGTTTCACACAAAATTGGAGGGAAATTTGAATTTCTATTCAAATTTCACTTGAATTTGAATTTGAATTTGTGGAGCCAAAATTTCACTAATTATGATTAGTGAATTTTAGCTATGGTTCAGCCCACCAATCCAAGATCAAGTCCAAGATTCTCCACTAAGTGTGCTTAGGTGTCATGAGGCATGTAAAGCATGAAGGACATGCATAAAGTGTGACTATATGATGTGGCAATGGGGTATAGCAAGCAAATGCTCACCTCCCTCTTAGGAAGGTCCAAAATGTAATTGGATTGGGCTTCTCCCAATTCAATTAAATTTCTATCCCAACACACATCAAATAGTGCACTTAATGCATGTGAAATTACATAACTACCCCCAATACAAAAACTAGTCTAGATGCCCTAAAATATAAGGGCTGAAAAATCCTACATTACTAGGGTACCCTCCTTACACTATGGATCCCTAAATACAAGGCCCAAAAATAATCAAACCCTAATCTAATATGTACAAAGATAACTGGGCTCATACTTAGCCCATGGGCCAAAAATCTACCCTAAGGCTTATGAGAACCCTAGGGCCTTCTTCAGCAGCTTTGACTCAATCTTCTTGGAGTCTTCTATCCAATGCCCTTGGGGAGTAGGATTGCATCACTTATCTCCTTATTTCTCCAAAAATCAAACTTGAAACCTTCATTCTCCATGGTTGTGCACGAGTTCTTCAATAGAAGAGGAATCCATTTTTCTTCTTTTTCCAAACTTCTTACAAGTATTCTTGAAGCTTCTTCCCTCAAAGCTTTGGTAAGAGGCTCTTCATCTTCCTTCTCTTCTTGTTTCCTCACCATTTTGATGCAAGCTCTCATTCTTGGTTCCAAATTTCTTTTTTTTCATCCTTTGAAGCTTGAGACATCTAGATCTAAGTTCATTGTTCATCTAAGCATTTTTGTGCAAGCTTCATCAAGGTAACGGGGGTCTTTCCACTTCTTGAACCCTAATCTTGTTATCTTTGAAAGCTAGACTTCATTGCATATCATTTTGATGTTACACACTCATAGCTACTTCCTGGGCTGGATCTGGGTGATATGTAGTTTTTCTTGAAATCTTAAGGTTAAAAATGAGATCCTTAGGTGTCAAAACTTAGCGTTAGCCTAAATTTCACCCAAATCAGAATTTTCTAGAAAAAGTTATGAACAAAACTAGTTTAAAGGAAGTTTTTGGGATTAAATATGTCACAAAAATAAAAAGGTTTTTTATGGCTGTATATACTATTTTTCTTCGAGTTTTGACTTCAAAAATGAGTTTGTTAGGTTTAAAAATATAGGGTAGGATATAAAATTTATGAAAAAAGATTTCCGAAAGACTTAGAAATTTGAAAACAAGAGTGAAACAGGGTAGCAACTTGATACCAGCCATTAGATTGCTTGCTAGTGTGACTGCTAAGATATGAATGAATGATGAAATTTTATTGTTGCTTATGAATGCCTAGAGAGTATGAACTACTGCACTTGTATCTATGGCGTGTGATTTATATTTATGCAATATATTGATATTTACCTACACACGCTTTGGTCTAAGTCAAGGGATTTCCCACCCTCGACAAATTTCTTATTATAAATTTTGGGATGTTGTAAATATAGTCATTATGTTGTCAAATTTTCGGTAGATTTGTGTGAAAAGTGATTCCTATCACTTAAGGGCCTAGAATGGCTTCCTGAGAGTAGTACGTAGGCTTGAGCCCCATCTCTCTGTGTGTGTATGAATGTTCGTTTTGTGTGATGAATGCAGCATAAGGGCTATGCACACAATGCAGCAAAAAGATGCAAGAAGATTAAAAAAAGATTAATGAATCGTTAGTTTTGTCCCATCTATGAGATGACATGTTTTGTTGTTAGGTTTCATCTGTGAAATGGTGTAATTATGGTTAGATTCCATCTATGAGATGGTGAGGTATATGATTATGGTCCACCTGTGAGATGGTGAGGTATGTGGTTATGTTTCATCTATGAGATGGTGAGGAATGTGATTATGATCAATCTATGAGAGGGTGAGGTATGTAGTTATGTTCCATCCATGAGATGGTGAGGTTTATGTTGAGAAATAGACGATTTACAAGGAACACAAGGGTATAGTAGGCAGAAAGGTTTGAGGAACCTAGGGAAATTAGCGAGTGGTGACTACCTGACATTGGGTGCACTCACTTAGTGTAGGGAACTTATAGAGAGAGCAACATGAACAACATGAAGACTAAAGCTTGAAGCTTGGAGAAAAGCTTAAAGATGTTTTGTCTTTTACATGCCCAACTCTCTTGAGTGGCATTTGTATTGGTTGTTATATTGAATGTTGCATCTTAGTCCATACCATATCTTTTGTGCATCATGAATTATGATGAATAAGTAAGAAGAAAAGTTTCCAAGTTAGAAAATTTTCTTTAGAAGGCAAAACTCTCCATTTTAATCGATTACAACCGTATCGTAATCGATTACACAAGTTGTTTGAAGCTTGTAAAGTTATGTCTCATAACGATTTAATCGATTACAACCTTCTCCTAATCGATTACACAATTGTTTTTTAGACAACGACTGATTTATTTAGGAGTCTTTGCTTTAATCGAATATCTTGTGATATAATCGATTACCACTCTTTCTGTAAGTAGTTCAGAAGTGAACAAGAACATTTTAATCGATTATGATGAGTATATAATCGATTACATCATTCTTGAGTTGTTTCCAGGTGTTTTGAAGATCACTTTAATCGATTAAAGAGATAATCTAATCGATTATTTCATTGAATTAATCGATTACTTTGTTGATTTAATTGATTACAGGCGATTATAATTGTTTTCTCTATAAATAACCAGCATGTGTTCTCTTAAACAATCTCGAAAATAACACAATAAGCCTCTAAATAAGCGAAGATCATGTGATGTTATTAGTTAAAGAAAGAATAGAAGAAAAGTGCTTAGAAGAAGTAACTCACACCTTAAAATCTTTTGATTGTGAAGATCTTTTATGATAAGTTAGTCATGTCACTTTCTTGAGTTCAAGAAGAACACCTCTTCAATCTAGCAAGGCTTTGTGGAAAGGATTGATCAGGTTGTATCTATCTTTACTATTGGTTTTTGTGTATTTTTTTACACATCCTTTTGTTTGTGCATGAATCGCTTAAGGCATCCTAGAATTAGTGTTTCTAGTTTGGGCTAAGAGTAGGGTTCTCTTAGGCTCTTATTCATAAAGGATCCTAGTGTTGGGTGCCTAAGTCTCTTTTTTCGGTTGTATTTATCTTTACTCTTGGTTTTTGTGTATGGTTTTACACATCTTTTTGTTTGTGCATGAATTGCTTAAGGCATGCTAGAATAGGTATTTATAGTTTGGGCTAAGAGTAGGGTTCTCTTAGGCTCTTATTCATAAAGGACCCTAGTGTTGGGTGCCTAAGTCTCTTTTTCCAGGGTGGGAATTATAGATTGGTTGTGATTGCTTGTAAGGATTCTTTATGCATAGTGAAAATCTAATTCTGGTTTTGGATTAGCTTCTTCGGTGAGTGAACCGATATAAAAAGGTTGTGTATCTCTTCTCTTGATCTTATCTTTATCTCTCATTCAAGTATTAATCAGTTTTCAAAAAGGTTCAAGATATATTTTTGCGAAAGAAAGAACTTTAATGAAGGATCTTGTACAAAGGGTGGATTGATTAAGTATTGATTGAGTTCGGCTCATGCAAAGTTTTGTGATACAATCCGTACAAAAGAAGTTTTTGTAACTTTGATTTAAAAAGTTCATTTTTGTTTTGAAAACCAATTCACCCCCTTCTTGGTTTATTGAGTACCATCATCTTTTTTCAGAACTCACATGCCTCACTTTGCTACTCCTGATGGGCTCTGAGATTATACTTTTTGGAGTTGGGAGCTTGGGGATTGGTATAGGTTGTACTTGTATGTGGTGATTACTCTCAACTTTCATCCATGTGGTTGTGTAAGACCATCAACACATGAGAGGCTTGGTGGCATTGTTGGGCCTTGTTATGTGTCGGGTGTGATAGACAATTGTGTCTAGTGTGATTATCAATGGTGCCAAGTGTAGTAGTTGACTGCGTCAAGAGTGATAGTTAGTGATATTAAGATAATTATGCGCTCTAAGGCGTTGAGAGTGTCGTTTGCCTAGAAAAAACACACGCCATGGTTATGTAAGTTGTATGCTTTATGTGTTGTTTGTGGCATTTGAGGAGCAGATGAGTCACCCTTATAACCAACAACTTTCAGGTTAAAGAAGACCATGATGATCTCATGTTTGTGGAGATTGAAGAGTACAAAGAGCTATTATGGTAGTTGGAGCCTTCATTCAAGGAGGAGTGAGATGACCTTCCCGAGGACATGTCTTAGATATAGTTCAGAATTTCTAGTATGGTAGCGGTCTACTTTCATCTTAGGTTTCTTTTGCTTATTTTGATGTATTTTGAGGGATGGCTTTCCTAAGTGGAAATATTTTGTTGTAGGAGTTATTTATAACTTATTTCACTTACTTTTAGACACTTATGGGTTGTATCCATATTTATTATCCTGAGACACTGCTTATGTTACAATTATTTATGTACAGAGACTATGTTATTTTATATCAACATTTATTTAATTTGATGTAAAGAACTATAGCTTTCCGAATGACACGTTTATAAAACAAAGTATACATATGTTTTGCCAATTAGAAGTAGAAATTAAAATTATTGTTACGTATTTCGAAAATGAATTAAATAAAAAGAATTTTTGAAGCAATATCTTTGGACTAGAAATTGAGGTGTTACATTAGTGATACCAGAGTAATTCATCCTATCAAGACTGGGGTATGGACTTGTCCATGCTTAAGTACACTAAATCTTATGCTCCTCGTCCTTACCTGAAATCTCAAGAGTATGGGATAATGGAGTATGTCTTACTAGAGATTTTAGGTAAGGATTTGTTTGAATTGTTTGTGTTGTGTGTAATGATTGTTTGGACTCCTCTAATGGTGAGTAGTTTAAGGCTATGTGTGGATTAGTTTGATACGACATCGATGAGAGAAATGTCAAGATCTTAAGATTTGTTAGGGCACAATTGAGTTGCAAATGTCAAAATTTAATTATTTGAATAATTTATTAGTGTTATAATTGATTATAAATAGAATTAGTTTTTGGTTGGATAATTTTGTTAAAAAAATTTAACATAATTAACTTCATTTGGATAGAAAAACAACTTTAAATAGTAAATTATGAAAAAAAGGATATATAGTTATTTATTTATATTAATAATATTTTTTAAATATTTATTTCTTTCATATTTGTCATCAACTTTTTTATTGATATAGATTAATTAAATATAAATTAAAAGTGTGAAAGATAAAAAAAATAAAGAGAAGTTGAAAGCTAAATATAACTAAATCTTGTTCCCTAACCAACTCAAAATTAGACAATCCACATATTAAAGAACAAAGTTTTATGCTAAAGCTTTAACAAATTAATCTCTTATTGAATCTCGAATTCAATCCATGTACTCAAAAGAAATATTATCCATGTGCTTAAGTAGGTCATTGTCATCACTCATAGCTCCATTAAGTGATTTTATATTCTATTATGAACCATGTTAAACTCAACCACATGTGATATTGAATAAAGTTATGCATTGTCATTGTTGTGATAATTATTTGAACTTGAGTGGAATATTTAAATTTTGGCATGTGATTAATAATAACAAATTTATTCTTCCATACATCGAATGTTCTTTATATGGTGGTCCTTAAGCTACAATGCAAATATTTAAAAAATTAATTGTCACTATTAAAACTGTAGCTCACTTGAAATCTAGAAGATAAGATCACTTTCTTTTATAAGGTCCTAAGTAGAAAATTGACATGGTTCAACAAAAAACCATAATTTTCTCACTGATAATTGTTGAAGTAGAACCCTTTCTGAGCTAAATGTCTTAATGACAATAAACTTTTAAGAAGAAATTTCTAAGTCCTTTGGACTTGTACTACTAATGGTTTGCCTTAAGTGCTTTTAAAGAAATAGGGCTTAATCAAGAAGCATGGAGAAAGTGTAAAGCATGGGCCTACAGTGAAAGTTTTTTAAATCTGAAGTTTGCCGATCTTTAGAAGTAAGAAACCATAAGCAGAAGGGCAATAGTGAGTTCTATATCAAACTGCATAAATATTGGAAATTGAATATGACTAGAAGCATGATTTTGGAGGTAGTTTAAGTCAAGGAATAGATATCAAAAGCTACACATAACATAAAGATCAATAGTGGATGATATGTTGAAGACAACAAGTAAAGACAAAAGTGCCTGCACAATCAAGAAGCATCCACACCACAAGTTGTGAAGAATATTGTCATGACTAGCTCTTTCGAAGTTCATGATCAAATTTGAAGAAAAGAGCTAGTAGCAAATTGCAAGTCCTATCATAACAAGACAACCAAAAAAAAGAAAATAAGTCTCAAAATGGTTGTAACCATGACAAGGCATAGTTACACTAACACTTAGAAGACTCACTTTAGAAGAGTAGCAGAACTCATGACCATGTTGAAGATAAAAAAAAACGTCAACTAAGTCTTTTGGAAAGCAATTTTCATCACTCAAACACATCATTCGAAGGTAAAACATAAGGGTAGGTACTCAGGAAGATATCCAACTAAGAGAGATCCCCAGGTCATATAGTGGATTGGAGTTTTGGCATAAAACTCATTTTCCTAATAGTACATAACTAACTCCTTTAAAATGTATAGGGGCGATTACAATATCAATTCACACCCAACATTGACATCTCATCAATTCACATTATAGGTCAAAATTACCATCTTCACATACATAATGATAATCAACAATAGGAACACAAGCTTCCCACAACTATAACGCAATGCAATTCAACATCTCAAAACAAAATGAACATGTTTTGCCATGTTTCTAAACCTCTACTCCATGCACATGTTGTACCAATCAAAACTCAGAAAGTAGTCAAGGAGCACATGCTTAGTCATAAGAAGTGCCATCAATGTATAATGCCTTCAATCTAAGCTCCACTTCCTAGAACTATGTGCTTTAGTGTCTAGTTAAGGTTCTTCTAGCTTTTAAAGTACGCTTCGGTGCAAGGGATCAACATGAGTTAATGGGTTTCCACATGAGACTTTGTTCAACCCAATGTTTGGACTGAACTCATCACGAACCTCTAATATCCAGATTCATGTCTAGCTTCCACTATGGCAACTTTTTCAAATGTTATGATCCATGCCTTACATAATGCACACACATGTTCTTTTGGACTCCTCTTCACAAACACATGAGTCCCATTCTCGCTTCTTATAGGCTAGGTCCCTCATTGACGAGATATCACCTAAGCCCATTTTGGCCTCTCATAGGATAAGTCACCCATCTCAATGGTATCAAGTCACATGACACATATGATCTGAAAATATCACATGTTAAGCACACCATACATCTCAGAGTAGTAGTCATGTTCATAGCCAAGGGAACAGCATTCTCAAGCATAATTCATTACAAACATCTTATACACACATTTAACTAAGTTGTCTACAAAAGAATCCCTCATAATTATATACCACTAACCCATTATAACAATTATCTACTTAGTATTGTGGTTGATGTAACATTTATTAATCTTTTTGGGTGTTATCTCTATCATTTCCTATTATGTGTCTATGACCTTTGTAAAATGTAAACATGATTTCTAGAGTTATACAAACCTTATCAAGTTGATATTTTTCTTGTTTTAAAGATAAAATTATATGCAACTTCCATGTTGACCTCAAGATCTAGTTTGATCATTTACAATACCTAAAAATAGAAAGAACATTAAGTAATTGCATAATCTTGATAGCTAGATCTCTAATCACTAAAATGACCATATATTGAGTTTTAGACCTTATTTTTGGTGAGACTGAACCCATTGTTTAGCTAAATCCAAGAGACAAGGACTATAGTTTTTATGAAGACACCTAAGTATAACTTTGTCTCTAAATTTCCCATAAGTGAGCCAAATTCACTTAAGTGAATTCCTTTTCGAAACTGCACCCAACTTACATTCCAAATTTTGCTAAAGTGAGCCAAATAATGTTTGTGTGCATGTCATCACAATTTTTGCAGTTTCAGCACAAATCCTTTCCCTTAAGGGTTACTAAAAAATCCAAGATCCACTCTAAGCTTATATAATTAATGTATAACCTATTCCAATCATTACAAACCACAAGATTCATAGAGAACATGAATTCTAATACATTCAAACACCAATTCATAAAATCCAATCCAAAAACTCAATTGGGGCATTTATTCAAATAATCCAACAAATCAGCTAAACAAAAATATTGAACATAAGAAGCAAAATGAAGGTTGTGAAAATTATTTTCCCTAATGTAAATCATCATACAACACACAATTTAGGGTCTAGGATCTACTCCATTACCCACAACCAAACATCCATTCTAACCCTCTCTAAGCCCTAACCTTGGCAAAATAGGTAGGATGGAAAGACAAACGTAAAGTAACATAAACCACAAAGGTAAGGCTTGGGAAGGGTGAGGAAGGCACTCACTTTGTAAAAATCATAAAGGTAAGCTTTGACTTGAGGTTTCAAATATTTTCTCTTCCTCTCCGCTTCTTTTTTTGGTGAAAAAATAAGGTTAGCCCCTAAACCACTAAAAGCCTTAGGAGACACGATAAATTTTACATCAACCAAAGAAGGAACAACTTCAATAATATAAACTCTATCCTCAACAATCGGAGCATAGTTAGCTAACGCATCCACAACCTGGTTAGCTTCCTTATAAGTATGAAACCAGAGAAATCTCCCTCCAATAGTCAAGAACCATAAGATATTCTAGACCAGACTTGAGCATGGGTGCCTTCTTTCACAACCATCATGAAGCAACTTAATGATATTCTTTGAATTAGATTCAACAATGAAATCTTTGTATCCTTAAATCCAAGCAATATGGATACCCAAAAGAATATGTTGATTGTTGGACGATGAACAATAGAGATAGGGTGGACGATAGTGGTCGTCTAGTCCAGTACATCGAGCATGGGTGCCTTCTATCACAATCATCACAAAGAAACTTGATGATATTCTAAGAATTAGATTAAACAATGAAATCTTTGTATCCCTGATCCAAGCAATACATATACCCAAATGGATATGTTGATAGTTAGATGATGAATGATAGAGATAGGGTGAATGACACTGCTCATCTAGTCCAGTACTCTTGTCTTCTGTATTGGTCTTCCCATTTTCTATTATCTGGTGCAGCATTCAGTAACGTACAAAAGAGTGTCCAGTTTAGTAATTTATTAACATAGGTTGTGTTGTAACTGTAACTATTTTTTTCTATTGTAACCATTTTTTGTTAGACAGTTAGTTGTTGTCTCCTTTATAAGGAGCTTTGTATTCTAGGTTCAGAGAGCTTGAGGGTGCTTTGAACCATTTCATTGTAAATTCTTTTATTCGCAATAAACTTAACAATTTAGCATAATATCTCTCTCCACCTTCTATCATATGTGCTTTCGTATCTAAATAGAATTTCTTGAATCTTCCCAACAAATTGGTATCTAGAGATTTAGTTCAAGATCAATTATGCATCTATTTCATGGTAGGTCAAATCAATAGTGATCTATCATTTTGTTTGTTATCTATTTATGTTGCGTCTTTAAGATTCTATCAAGAAGATGATCAACACAATCAAGATTGAGAAGTTCACAAGGACAAACAGCTTCAACCTTTAGCACATCAAGATACGAGCCTTGTTGAAAGAACTGGTAATTAGGCTCCTCTCTCCGGTCAATTCTCAAAGATTGATAAGTAAATGCTTGAGTTACAAGAGGAAAAAACATATTTGAAGAGATTCTTTATGAAGTTTATGAAGAACTGACTTTTGTTGAGCTTTGGCTCAAATTGGAGAAACTTTTCATGAAAAAATCAATCTGCTTCAAGTTTCTTCTAAAACAACATTTGTTTGGCCTCCGAATGAGGGAAGGTACTCCACCGAAGGAACATCTTGATTAGCTAAAATCTATTATGATGGAGTTATGTGACAGTGATGTCAAGATGGAAGATGAAGATCTAGTAATAATTTTGTTAGCCTCTCTTCCTCTCTCCTATGAGAATTTTGCGAGTTCTCTTAGTGTTAGCAAGGACTCCATTACACTTGAGGAAGTCAAGTCTAGTCTATATTCTAGAGAGCTTCAACTAATGACTTTTAGGAATAGTGATGAAGCCTCAACAACAAGAATATCGGTGATTGGTTCTACTAATTGGTTGAAGAAGAAGAAAGGCAGAGATTTGAAGAAAAGCAAAGTTGATCTTAAGAACATATGCAATTAGTGTAAAGAACTGCGTCATTGGAAGTGATACTATCCAAAGAAAGCAAAGAAAGATTTTGTTGTTGCTCTTGTTTAGAATTACTCCTCATTGGAAAGCGATTTGGTTTTGGATATTGGTGAACAAGAAAAACAACATTCTAAGCAATAGGTATTGGACTTAGGTTGTTCTTATCATATGTTTCCACACAGATATTGGTTTGTGGCATATGAGAAGAAGTCTGGTGGTAACATCCTCATGGATAACGATACTCCTTATAAGTCTGTTGGTATAGGTTCAGTACAAATCACAATGCATGATGGTGTTGTTAGAACCTTGACTAAAGTTTGTCACATTCCAGAGCTTAAGAAAAATCTTGTATTTGTGGGTGTCATGGATTCAAAAGGTTTCTCTTGCTGGGTTGAAGATAGAGTTATGTAGATCAGAGGGAAAGGGAAGTCTATGGTAATGCATGGAACCAAGCAAGGAAAATTATACATCCTTCAGGGGTCCACTATTAAAGACTCTATCTCTACTATTACACAATCTAGAAGCCAAGCGCCCAATGGCTTGTCTGATAATTCTCTTTGGCATTTGTGTTTGGGCTACATGAGTGAACATCTATATATTCTGAGCAAACGAGGCTTACATGGAAATCGCAAGGTGAAACCTTTTCAGTTTTGTGAACACTACGTCTATGAGAAACATCATCAAATGAAGTTTCCAAACATTGTGCACACAAAGGCAATGTTGGACTATGCCCATTCTAACTGCTAAGGGCCTTCGGGAGTTCCATCACTGGGAGGGGCAAGGTATTTCCTCTCCATCATCAATGATTACTCTAGGATAACATGGGTATTCATGATGAAGTAGAAATCTAAAGCTTTCAAAATTTTCAAGCATTAGACAACTCATATGAATAACCAGATAGAAAAGATAGTAAAGTGTCTTAGGATTCACAATGGCTTCGAATTCTATTTTACTGAATTCAATGAATTTTGTAGAGATGAAGGCATAGAAAGACAAGAATTGTATGCTATACTCCACAACAAGAATGGAGTAGTTGAAAGAATGAACAATACCTTGTTGGAAAGGGCCAGTTGCATGCTATCCAATTATGGATTGACTAGGAGTTTCTAGGTTGAGGCAATCAACCCAACATGGTATCTCGTGAATTGCTCACTGTCCAACTAAATACTCAATGCTAAGGTGTTTGGATGTCTGACATACTATCACGTAAGTAAAGGTAAGATAGAGCCCAAAGTCAAAGAAGGGATTCTCAATGGGTTATGGAGACAGAGTCAAAGGATTCCAAGTCTAGTATCCATATGAAAGAAAGGTCATTATGAGTAGAGATGTTGTCTTTGATGAAATCTCTATGCTTCATTCTAAATATGATGAAGATTTTGGCAAGGCCGAGGATGTCACCAAGCAGGTGGAGTTTGAGAGCTCCACAATAAAAAACATTAGTGATCAAAAGCAGTTTGAAGCACCTGATGAGATTGATCAAGATCTTCAAATGTACCCTCAACATATGAATTCAACATCAATTGAGGGGACTGACTAGATGAGTCAAAAGCATTTGAAGCAGCCCAAAACCACAACACCCAAAAAGTCACAAAGGCAAATCAAAGCTACTAAAAGATATGGCTTTGATATAGTGACTTATGTGCTATAGGTAGCAAGAGAAATTGATTCATTCAAACCAACCACTTATCAGGAAGCAATTTCCTATTCTAAAGCTAAGGAGTGGACAATGGCTATGAATGAAGAGATGTAATCTCTTCAATAGAATCAAACTTAGGATTTAGTTGAGTTACCGAAAGGTAGACAAGTCAAGTAGTGCAGTGCAAGTGAATCTTCAAGAACAAATTTGGATTGTCCAATGAATAAGTCATATGTTATAAAGCACATCTAGTAGCTAAGGGCTACAATCAGAAGGAAGGAGTGATCTACAATGAGATATTCTTTCCAGTAGTTCAACACATCTCCATACATGTTTTGTTGGCCCTAGTGGCAACTTTGGATATGGAGTACGAGAAACTCAATGTCAAAATTGTCTTTCTCCATGGAAGACTAGAGGAATACATTTTGATGAAACAACCTTAAGGTTTAGAGGTGGAAGGAAAAGAAAATTTTGTCTATAGATTGAAGAGATGTCTTTATGGGCTGAAGCAATCAACAAGGTTGTGGTACAAAAGATTCGATGAGTTCATTGTCTCTCATGGGTACATCAGAAGTCCTTATGACTCATGTGTTTATCATATCAAGGTGGACGATGGTTCCCACACATATCTATTACTCTATGTGGACGACATGCTCATAGCATCTCAAAATTTGTTAGCAATTCAGACACTGAAGTCACTACCAGTAGTGAGTTTGAAATGAAGGGCATAAGAGTTGCTAAAAAAAATCTAGGCATGGACATCAAGAGGGATCAAGTCCAGAAGAAGCTTTTTCTGTGTCAGAAGGAATACATTTAGAAAGTTCTAAATTGTTTTCAGGTGGCAATCGTAAAACCAATATGTACTCTTTTAACAACATTCATTCATTTATCCAAAATCTATACTACTCAGTCACATCAGTCACAATCAGAGAAAGAATACATGTCTTATGTTCCTTATGCAAGTATTGTAGGTAGTCTCATGTGTACTTTGTATGCACCAGATTGAACCTAATACAAGTAGTTAGTGTTGTGATTAGGTATATAGGTAATCCTAGGAAGGAACATTGGCAACCTATCAAATGTATATTCTGGTACCTTAAGGGTACAATTGACATTGGACTCGTTTACCATGGAGCCGCTATGCTCTCGCTAGTTACTCAAATTTTGACTATGTTGTAGATTTGGATATAAGGAGATTTGTGTCTAGGTACAAATTTAAGATTGGAAACTCTCTTGTCAATTACAAGGAAACACACCCATAGTAGCTCTATCCACTATAGAGGTAGAGTACATGGCTATGGAAAAAGCAGTAAAGGAAGGAATTTGATGAAGGGTTTGATTAGCAATCTCTAGGATAATCTGAGAGCAATTTGTTTAACCAATGGTCAAGTTCATTATGAGAGGACTAAGCACATTGACATTTGATACTACTTCTTTCATTCTGAGAAGAGGATCAAAGTCTAGAAAGTTGATATAAGGAAGAATCCAACTAATATGTTCACTAAGCTTGTTCCAAGAAGAAGTTCATGAACTATCTAGATCAACTTAACATAGATTGTTGGAAATGAATTGGTTACTTGAAATTCAAAAATATTATTGAACCAAGGTGGAGATAGTTGATTGTTGGATGATGGATGATAGACATAAGGTAGACAATCGTGGTCATCCGGTCTAGTACTTTTGTCTTCTGTATTGGTTGTCCAATCTTCTATAATCTAATGGAGCATCCAGTCACATAGAAGGGAGTGTCCAATCACATAGAAGGAAGCGTTCAGTCTGATGGTTCATTAACATAGGATGTGTTGTAATTGTAACTATTTTTTGTTTTTCTATTATAACCATTTTTTGTTAGATAGTTAGTTATTGTCTCCTTTATAAGGAGCTTTGTATTCTGGGTTCAGAGATCTTGAGAGTGCTTTGAACCCTTTTATTGAAAATTCTATTATTTCCAATAAACTTAATAATTTTACACGATATATGTATTTTCCTTCTATCATTTATGCTTTCTGATCTAAATAAAATTTCTCAAATCTTCCCAACATAACCCATAATTCTGCATGAACAACAGAATATGTGCCAAGCTTGGAAGAAAAAATAAAGAGAGCTCTTCCCTTGTGATCCTAAGGACTCCACTTACAATAACACTCCTACCATGTTGAACAAATCCATAAGCAGCATTCAACACTACTAGAAAGGCGACATTCAAAGACAGTTCTAATGTACATTCAAAGACAGTTGTGGAACCGTCTTTGAAGCCAACGACATTAAAAGTAATTGAAGGACGATGACGGTTATAGAAAAAATCGTCTTAAAAATGTATATCTTCTAAGACGGTTCTTAGTTAAAAATTGTCTTAGATTGTGCTTCTTCTAAGACGGTTATTAGTTAAAAACTATCTTAGAATGTGTCTCTTCTAAGACAGATATTAGTTAAAAACCGTCTTAGAATGTGTCTCTTCTAAGACGGTTCTTACCTAAGAATCGTCTTAGAAGGCTTAGCATAGGCACATTCTAAGATGGTTCTTAGCTAAGAACTATATTAGAATGTGCCTATCCTAAGATGGTTCTTTTAGAATTTATTTTTCAATTTTATTTATTTTTAAATTTTTTTTGCTTTACATGGTGAGGGAACATCTTTCTGTGGTGCTTTACATGAATTTCATAACTAGATTATGAACTACAAAGAGCCTATCTTTTACCCAACATGTAATTTGAAAATTAATTTATCTTACCAGCATCAACCATGGAAGTAGCAGCCAGAATTTGAGAAGCATATGCCTCCACACAAACAATTAAGAACACTTTCTAGTTGCGTTCATTTTATTTTTTCATCAAGTTCTCATAGTTGAAAAGAACTCTCTGTAATGGGAGGCAACACTAACAAGAATTAACTCTTAATCCAGAAATTCAGAAATAATTGATGCATTACAGATGCAAATTGAACTACAAAGGAGATTGTATGAGAAGCGTGAGGTATAGGTATCTTTGACTTTTAAACTTAAATAAATACATTAGTAATTAAACATAAATAAATACATGGGATATAAGAAAGTCAGAGAAAAAGAACAACATTAAATAATAAAATATAACCCAAACATTTTCAAGGTTGATGGTTCATCAGTTATAAGAATGACAAAGAACAACATTAAATAATAAAATATAACCCAAAAAATTATTTTTGACTTTACTCGTTTGCTAATTAGCTTCTTTGTACTTTTATTTAAAAGAAAGGTGAAAAGAAGAAAAGGTTGTTGACTGCTACTGAGAACCTAACAGAACTTTTCAAAATATGGGTTCCAACAATTAAGAGTTGAGGACCAACTTCGACCTAATTTAAGAGTTAGGAAAGTAATCTTAGTTTAGAAAGGCTACTTACCAACAGAGGATAATGAGGTACCACTAGGATAGAGTTAAATTGGGAAATTGGATCGATCTGAGTCAGAGCTACTCCTACTAGCTATGATTGGATAATAGTGGTTTATTTCTCAAAGTCTGACCCTATCACCTATATTTGATTAGAGGTATAAAACTTATTTCAATCAGCAGATCCATTATTTCCAAAGTTTATTCACAGATAGAGCATAGAATAACCATTTGAAGCAATACATGCAGATAAAACAAATAACTTATTTTTCAGGCACAAATTATTTTTTCTTTCACGCTGTGTTGCATGTGTGAGAATAAAACCTTGTATTTCCTAGTTATGGTAAATGGCTATTATAACAATTTGAAATTCACATGGTCACCACCAGGCTTATTTTTGAACTGTGAGTCATAATTCACTTGAAATTGCAAGATTCATAGCTAGTGAAAAAATACTTCAAAAATATGATAAAGATAATACAAAATGTAATAATTTTAAACTAGATGGAAACAGATAAAAGAACCTAACTATAAGTCTTATAAAACAAAATTACTAGACATATATGAATTTTTTTATTTCAAACATATTTTTTATACTCGAACTACAAAAAATAAAAAAGTATTCACTTACTTAAACTTCATCAGTGTTATCATAAGACCGAATATTTCATCATGTTCTATAAGCATGTCCTCCTATACATGTTAAAAAGTAAAAAGTAAAAGTACAATATGATGCTTAGTTACTCAGTTATTTAATCTTCTTAATGAAACCCTACCTTGTATTTTTGTACAATACAATAAATTCTTGAATTGTGCGAAATTTTTCTGCATGAATTTCATGCAGATTTGTAGAAAAATTCACAGGAGTTAGAATTCACCTTAACATTAGAGAAAATTGTTGGCTTAATGTCGGAAACAATTTTTCAAACTGCTTTTTGTCAACCTACAATAACAAGTTGTAATGTAAGTCACTAGAGGAGGATCCTAATTAGTAATTAACTTTTCTTGTTTGAGTCATTTCTCTGTTTTTTTACTAAGGCGATGCTTCAAATAAAGTTGTAGGAGAACAAGAGTAAACATAATGGGGTTGTGCTAGTTTATACATGAGGCCCTTGCTGAACATTAGGATTAAATTTTATAATTATATTTCAGTCCACCAAATTTAGTCTATGAGGGACTATTTTTCTTATGAGCCTGCAGTTAAGAGCTTTTTGATAAAAATATTTTCCATAACAACTTTTTGACCATTACAGTGTCATAGGGTAATTGAGATTCAGATCGAGTAATACAATCTATATAGGACTTCACACAGGTTGGAATTAGTTGGTCAAATAGAAGGGTAATAGTATTACAATCAAAATCTAGTTATTTTTATTATAGGAATTAACATAGAAAGTTTGTATCTAAAAAATTACCTATTTCAAAGGCAAGACCTAAAAATGAAAAGCAGCCAGGAGACAAAGTCACACAAAAGTTGGATGCATACATAGATTTCATTAATACAGACTAATTAGAAAGTAAGCCTGCACAGAATATGTGTGATTTAGGGACAAAAGTCGGGGAAAACAAAATTAGGAACAAGTGCTCATGACTTATTCAAGGAAATGATTGTAATCCAGTAAATGATAAGTGATAACTTCGTACTTGCTCATGAATTGACTTTAGACTACTTGAGGAAAGAAGATTTAGTTAACTACTACAAAAAGTCCTTATAAGATACTAGCTAACACCTAGCAGGAAATTTCAAATAATTTTTAGCTGAACAGAGCAATGCATTATTGTTGTCAATGTTGTGCTGAAAGTGTATCAATGATTGCCTAAGTCCCCTTCACCTAAAAAAAATTGTGGTAGCTATACTAAATTACAATTTAGAACTTTCTTTGCTTTAGAAAGAAAATCCAACTAGAACTCTCTCACCAAAATTATGCTTATTCGCCTTATACTAACATGAAAGAAATCATGCATATACAACAAGCCCAAGAGAAATAAGGGAAATATTAGTGAATCTTCAACATTTTGCTGATGAAAGTTTTCAAAAAGAAAGATAATAAAACATTAAATGAAAGGAAATTTAGAGCTCATAGTAGTTTAATAACATGTTGGAACCAGACATTTTGCTTAATTCTCTTAAACCAAATAACTCAAAATTTCCTTTGATCTATAACTCAAAATGTTTTCCTTGACTCTACTTTATTTTTTCCTTCATGAATAAATGTGAATTTTGGTTGCTTCAATAACAGCAGTAATATGTTTTGTTATTTTGATCTATAACTCTTTTCTGATAAGATCATTGAGCCCATTCAGAGGAAGTAGAGTCAAGGAAGCAGCCAACCTCATTAAGCCTTTATTATCTACTACTAGTTGATCCCTAATAGCATTGAATCCATAAGTAATTGCCACATCCTATACATTAAAGAAAAACAAGAATAAAAAAGATATGGTAAACTTATGTTTGGGTACTAAGATATGTTTTCTAAACGATTAATTTTGAAGAGTTTGCAAGTGAAGCTTATGATTTGAGTTTACTAGAGTTTTATGACTTAACCAAAAATCTCAAGTTTACCATAATACCACAAAATCACTCCTACAATCACTACTCTAAAAGGTATTGCTTATTGTCATAAAACATTCCATAATCACCAGCATTAAGCACTGCAATAAAACATTATTTTATATTTGCAAAGTTCAGGCCCTAAGATGGGTCTATTCCATAAATTTTTCTTGGAAATTCAAACTTGTCACCAAAGCAATGCATGGCAGAAATTATAGCTGGTGAATAAAATTTAAAATTCAAGCTTTATTGTTTATCCATAATACTTTTGCATTTATGCACCATTCTAATGTTTAAATCAATGGCTAACTTTTCTATTCTCTTTCACAATTCACATATGTTTTTATTACAAGTATTTGGGTTAAACTAGATGGCTTAATAGGCCTTACCTATTTCACGCTTGCCATTCTTAGGGCTATCACTGCCATGAACAACATTCCTGGCAAGTTCAACATAAAATCTTGTCAATCCTAAATCTTGATACAGATGCTTTGAAGCCTATCTTGATTATTGACCGAATGAAGGCACTCAAAAGTGAAAGTCGAATGCAAAAGATTAAAAAAGGCCTTACCTTCCTATTTGAACAGCAAGGTCTCCTCTTATTATGCCTGGTTCAGCTTAAAGAGGATCTGTAGCCCCTATAAGCTTGTGTGTCGATGCCACTAGTCCAACACCCTCCCAAGCCTTGCAAATATAACATCATATGAAACCTAGAAAACAATTTCAGCAGGTACATTGCAAAAATGCAGGTGAAATTGGAATTCTATAGGAGCAAGTTATACCAGACACAACAGGACCTGAAGTAATATAGTCAATCAGCTTAGGGAAAAATGACTTTTGTTTTAGGTCCTTCTAATGCTCCTGGAACCATAAACAGTCACAATAAGCCTAATAAATATAATAAGTACATTAAAAAACACAATAGAAACAACAATACTGCAAACACAAGATGTAAATCCACATCATATGGTTCAATAATCAATAATTTAAGCATGGATACACTAGATTTTGTAATTGGATGGTTGGAATCAGTTATTCAAGCATTCCATATTGTTGCACTTTATGCAACTACAATCATATGTATTTTTTTAGAAAAGCACGGGTATGGATTTAACAAGTTACCTTATGCAGGAGTTTAATGCAAGAGATAAGATTTAACCATATGTATAATTTTTCTATGTTTACTTGTTATGCACAACAATATTCCACCCAAAGACATGCATCCACTTATCCTTGTCTTCTTCAAGAACTTGAACATATAGTATAGCAAAACAACTTTATATACATGCGGATTCCATTTGAATATATTATATAAACCAAGTGTGCTGATGCACAACAGCCATGCCAACACAATTGGAGCAAAAAGGAATCCCACCCTATGTGTACCATAGTGTTGCAGTGCAAACAAACACAATATAAAAATAAGCAATTGATGGGAATGACAACATCTGCAAATGCAGATCAATTGGTTCAAAAATAGAAACAATGAAGCTAAGAAATCGTGCAAACTAAGCATTTCAACTAATATGATAAGCTATCAAACAAACTATTTTTCCATTTAATTGGAATTGAAAGATAGAAAATGCCATAAGTGAAACTTACACTGCTGGTGTTTCTTGGATATAGATACCTCAAGACCAGTTATTGCCGAGAAAACTACACAAATGGATGTGCTAGTCAACAAATTGATGAGATATTATTTGAAAAAAAAACATGGTTAACATTAATCTCTTCATTGGTCTCTGAATGGTCAATATCTTCAACAAATATGCTTGTGTAAACATACAAAGGAGAAATACTCAAGTCCCCATATCATCACTGGATAGGTTAAGCTAAAGTTGATCAAAATGATGGTATTATTTAGAGCTTTATTATCAGTGGATTCTTATTCCTTTCAGTTCTCACTTTGGTCATATTTATAATCAGGTTTCCAAGTCATAGTCAGAGGGGAGAATTTCTTTACAAGAATATATCACTTCTTTGAAGTCTACTGTAGGACTTGGTTTTCTTGTGGAAGCTATAGGTATTGGTAAGGGGAAAGAAGATGTTACCTGCCCAATTGTGGAACATGTGAAGAAAACCCAAGTGTTTTCAATACAAACTAGCAAATCTTGGTCTTCTATTGGACCTAGTGATATAATCAAACATTTGACCCGGGGATAACAATTTGTGCAAAGCCAAAAGTATCTAATGATATGTTCTAGGAAGCTATTTGACCCCGCTTACTGGCAAAAGGTTGGCACTCGGAGAAACTAAAGAATCAAGGCTCTTTGAGCTCCAAAATTTTTGTGTCCTTTCTTTTCCTTGGTGTTAAAAAGTTTTGAAGAAGAAAATTTGTGAAAGGTGATCATTACTTTGATTTTGTCAGTGATGTCTTGAGCAAAGTGATAGCTGAACCAAATTTTCTTAAGCTTGAAGTCGTATAAATTAAAGTTGGTGGCAATAATTAGGAAGATGCAGAAACAGGATCCAACAAGGATGTTCAACTTGATAACCATCACCATCATTACCTCAAACACCGAGCTTCTACTAACAATGGAGACCATATGAAGTGTGTAGTTTTTTATACTAGTTTGGTGCACAAAGGGAAGTCATGTAATTTAAGGGAATTGAAATCTTTACCTGGCAATTCGGTAGGTAAAGTTGATGTACATGCTGTTGATATAGCATGTAATAAAGGGAATAGGCATATTAGTAAAACAAAGCACAGGAAAGGTAAGCTTGATGACATTTCACCAAGTAGGACAAAAACTGCTAAGATATATAGCAAAAAGAATAGTAGTAATGCTGACTTCCAAAAAGCTAAACACAATAGAAATGCTACTGGACAAAAAGAAGTGAATGCTAACCCTGATGATGCAAACAAGACGATGGAATACCATGAAAATCAGAAGACCTATGTGCCTCATGGCAATCAACCAAAGAGAATCAATTCAGTCAAAGAGAAACATCAGGTCATTCAGTTGTCACAATTCCTCCCATCAAACGACAAAGACTCACTGTTTAGTCATCTTGAGTTCCATAAAATGCCAACAAGAAAGCTGGTAATCCACTTAGTCATCAGCAGGATGTGACTCTAATTTCCTCTTTGGCTGAAGTAAGTGTGGAATTCTTATGACTGAAATAAACCAGCAACAATACACACAATAGAGCACTAGTGACATAAGGCAACAAGCAGACAAGGAGCTAGATACGAATTAGAGGCCTAAAAGGAAAATTACCAAGCCTCAGCATCTCAAGGATTTTGAATGAACTATCCTAGCAGAAGGGTGCTGAGTTGGCAATATCTTAGTGGCTATAGAATTAGTGCATGTCTTCCATTTATATCTTTCTGTTATAATCTGCTCCTTGTTATTCCTCTAAGGCCAGTGGTGCCATTCTTGTTAGAATTTTATTAGAATCCTTATCACTATCAATAGTTGTAGTGCTTATAAAAGAAATGATATATTGTGAGGAAAGCAGCAAAAAATAAAACTCATTTTCCTTTCTCACCTTTCTTTGGAGGGACCTAGACCTCGAATGCTAAGGGCTATTTTCCTGAACCTTTCATGTTTTTAATTTGTGCTCATAACATGAATTGAAAAAAGAAGGGAAAAATTTCAATAAAGTTTCTCTTGATAAGGGTATTTCTTGTAAAAAAGTTGATAAATATGAATCATAACATTCCATCAACTTCAATGCACCTTAGGTTCCACTGAAGTTTGAAGATGGTGAAATGATGGCAATGGCAGAGAAGGATGAGTAGGGCCTAAAGCTAGATGATACAATTCCAAGGAGGAAGAGCACAAGAAATAGACCATTGATAGTTAGAGCGTTCGAATCTTTTGCAAATGAATTCTTGCTTGCACAAAAGAAATAGAAAAGAAAAGACACCCTGACAGTTAAAGACCCATTTAGTGCTTGCAGCCACAAGGGTCGCACCTAGGGTCAAAAGAATGTTGCATAGTCATAGCTCAGGTCATGGGACTCCAGATCCAATAGTAAAATAGCCTTTGAATGAAAGATTCTAGTGTTAATGAAAGTATTGCAAGCCTTTAGATTATATTAAATCGTAGTGGTTTATTTATTCTAGGAATTTCAGAAGTCACCAGTCATGGTGAGATTTGACTTTGGAAACTTATGCTTCTCCCATCTAACTTTGGAAACTTATTCTAGGAATGTCAGAAGTCACCTGTCATGGTGAGATTTGAAGTTAACAGACATAATGTAAAAAAATTTGCCAAGTGGGAAATTTGATGAGTTTAAGGTTTTTTATTTTCTGGTAATTGTAAGTTTCATGAAACGTGCTCGGAAGTACATAGCTATCATGATTTCAAAGAACAAATTAGAGGCCTGTTGAAAACATACCTTGCTTGTTAGCTTGTTGTGTATATTTTAATGTTAAGAAATCCCACTCTTTCTTTCTCTTTTTGTTTTGTTTATTCGTGTTCAAGCAACCTAGAAAAGCCATGCATGTTTCTAAATGTTTTATTTTATTTCAGCTATTCAACCATTATTTTTACTTCTCATTTAGCCATGTCTATGATCTTAAACATATCATCAAATTACAATTTAGAGAGCAGTACTAACAACCTATAAATATAAAAGTGATTGTGGATTGATGGTCCAACAAAGTCCAATATGAGAATCTAATTGTTTTATTCAAGGGTGAACTTGACATTATATATGTAACTTGTTTTTGATTTGATGCCTCATATATCATTATGAGAACCATTACTAGTAAACAAGGCTGTAAGTTTTCTATTAAGCATTTTCTACAAGGAGATAAATGGATTTTTGCATGAGTTGCCCCATTTAAGTCTGAATTTTGACATCTCAGACAATTTGTACATAATCATATATATTTATAAATCGTGATTCATGAATGATTGATTAGTTTATAATTTATTATAGACCATGATAATCAACAGTTGAAACAACACAAAATAGAATGACACCCAAACACATTACCAATTTACATTGCTATTTTGTATACACCCTAATTTTTTGTAAAATCCATGCAAACAATTGTAATCATATAAAAAAAAGTGAAACAAACAAGGGTAAACTTCAAACAGCCAACAAATTCATAACCATGTTGCAAACTATAGACAGAATGAAAGCTATAACAAATGAGGAGATGGGTACTTACTGTACGACGGTTGGAGGCAGTTGGAAGCAATAGACGGAATGCACTAGGTGTCACGGTGGGACGCGCAAGAGTGAGATAGAGAATATTCACCTTGCTTCCCTCTTGATGCAACAATTATCAATGCAAGTTAATATATTAATTGTATTAAACTTCACAGTTTCATTTCATGTATATAAATAAACTCGTGAGAGTGACTTTCGAGAGAGTTCTGAGTTGTCAAGCCAGATATGGTCCTGCTTATTATTTGTTACTGAGGGATATAATAATATTGGTTGTCATGCATACATGCACAGGGATTATCAATATTGAAACTTGAAGCCAATCTTAATAATTTGTTATTCCCCCTTGGTTCAAACATCAAATTGCATGTGTATATAGGTAAGAGAAACCAAACTAGTTTGAAATGCAAACAAACAAAATTTAATTAACAATGTTCACTCTACTATCAAAATAATTGCAGAATCTAAGGTACAATTGTACCACAAGATATAACTTATAAATACACATGACTTGCAAGTACCAAGTACAAACTATTGAAATCCATGAAGAGTTGGTAGTGTATATTAACTTGATAACCTCAGGCTCAAACAGATTTTGAAAATACAAATTAGAACTTTATTCTCTATGAAACCAAATTTTGTGTTGTACGTTAGATTATATATGGTCAGTATAAAATAGAAATTCCAGAATTTTTATGATACCTTGTATATGGTTAACACTTAACAATATTAGATAATGGTTGATCCTTGTGTTCTACATTACAACTTTGATCTCTATGAAACCAAATTTCATGGCTTTGATTTTGACCAAAAGTAGACAAATTAATTTAGGATTTTCTTTTATCATAGAGTTCTCATAGAAATAGTGTTGTTGCTAACTACTGAGGAAAGAAAAAAGACAATGTATATACTAACTATGTATGTAGTCACGTACACTAACACATGTAGTTATTCAATTTTTTTATAGTTTTATGACTTGATGACCTTTGAGTAAGATATTTCTTCTTAATTACTTTTTTTTAATCTATAACTCAAATTCAACATATTACTAAAGCTATAAATGAAGGGTAATTAAGATCAAATGATTGTTTTGCACAATTGTAAGATGTTGATCTAGTAATGGTTAGGATTTGCTTTCTTCTGTAGTTCAAAGCACAAAGAGATTAACATAGTCCTGTGGGGTGGCATCATATATCAAACTTGGATCAAGTGCTTTGTTGGGGTTCCAGACAGCAACTTGTAGCCACTAGATAACATCACATTGGTGCCAATTCTAGTTGTCGGTTCTGTAGGAACATAAGCAACAAGAACATTAGAGCCAGGTGCCATTATGTGAGGCTTCAAGACCCAATGATAACTTGTTGAAGGACCTCTTGATGAGTTAAAGTTAACAGCTGGTGCCAGCTTAACTCCAACAAATTTTTGTTGAAATTTGATGGTGGCTATTGGCTTCTTATTGCTTTTTGCATACTTGATCACAGATGGTGTATCCTTTGTACTGAGTTAGACAATAGTTGGAGAGCCCACACTTCCTATTTCATTTAATAAAGGAGAATTATAGGTAAGCATTGCCCCTAACAAACTAGCTTTATTAACCAACCTAATTTTCCTAAACAACAACTTAGGGTTTGGCTCTGAATCACATATAATGATCCCTTTTGTGGCCACTTTGGATAACAAGTATACTGAATTACATGTTGATATAATCCCTTTTGTGACCTTGTTAAAAGTTGACAAACCATTTTAAAAGTTTTGTTTAAGAATCTTTCACTTAGGCTAAGTTCCAGTTAAGTTTGAGCATTGAGGTATACAAAATTTATTTACTACAAACAAAGCTACGAAGCCTACAATGACAAAATGTAGGGTCTTTGCATGAGAAAGACAATACTTCCCTTTATCTTCAACCTATGTATATCAATCATGGACCCTTGATTTTCTTTTTTCTTAGGGTTGTTATACTTGCAACTAAATAATTTCTAAATTTTAACTAACGTGCTTGCTATATTTCTTTTTGTTTTATTTGTATCATTTCTTCTATTTAAATAGCTATTTCCTCTTATATCCTCAGACTTTGGCACTAGACCACCGTTATTCAATGCAAATCCACGAGGCTTTAATCTTTGGGAATCTTTTATTTCAAGGGTAAAATGCTTTTCACTGTTTTTACAATTTATATCCAGATCATGTATTTGATTACATTTCAATAAAAAATAGCTTTGGCTCTGAACAATCTTAACAGGACAAACTCATATGCGTGAAGTTTCATATTTGGATGATTACATTTACTTATTGAAATATGGTTTAGACTTATTGTTTTCATCCAAAAAATTTAATTTATCCAAAAAAAACTGGTATTAGCTATTGTGTATGTATACTTGTGTCTTTATGGATAGAACATAATAGTAGAAGGTGAAGGTTTCGAAGGTAGCTGTCAATTGTCATCCAACCACTGCAGTCGTCTACTACTGCTTTGGTTCATGAAAAATAAAATCCTTTTTTGTCAAATCATTTTTCTTCTATTATTTGGCATGTATAACCTGTTAGAGTTTTATTGGAGAGTGGCATTTACTAACATGATATGGAGTTAATTTCTTTTAGAGTTTTAATTACATCAGATTCTTAGAAGAAATAATTGCTAGCTGGATCAGCACAATCATAGATTCTCCAATTAATTAATGCAACGAGTAAAAATATTTACTTGCTATATATAGAACAGTAAAAGGTTGATATACGCAAACAAAAATTAAAAGGGTCTACTTAGGTTAACTGAATTGATTAATTTGTAAAACATGAATTATATGTCTACAAGTTTGATCTCTTACATTTCACTCCTCACTTCAATTGGTCTGCCCACCTTTGTTTTGAGTGCCAATAGGACATTTTGTTCATACAGAAGTTCCCAAAATAGGAAAAAGAATCTATACCATTGTGTTGTCACTATTAACTTATGAGGAGACGAAATTTGGCACCCATGGTTGGATTGCAAGATAATCATCAAAGATCACATATAAGTGGGACTGTGAGGATTAGGCTTTCATCATGGTGATTCTAGAAGTGGGACTGTGAGGATTAGGCTTGTGGTGACTAATAAGGAAGACTTGAAGAGGATGTTGATAGATAGGAATGACAATGATCCTCAGCAGACTTTGTTGGAGTAGTTACTAAGCGATATGGTGTTGAGAGACTGTTATGACAGAAATAAACCAACAACAATGCACACAGTAGGGCACAAGTAATGTAAGGCAAAAAAGTAGACAAGTGCTAGATATGAATCAGAGACCTAAAAGGAAAATCACTAAGCCTCGGCACCTCAAGGATTTTCTATGAACAATCCTAGCAGAAGGTGCATAAACTTGTTTTAAACCTCCCCCTTATAGGTCACCCCCACATAAATAAAATTTACAATATTCTATTCCATGGCCGACATCCACGACATTCATTCCTCCAATAGGTTTCGATGTTGTTTTTATTCAATCACATGCATTGTACAAAGCTAAGATGCCAATAGTATATTCAAAAAAGGGATTTCTACTTAAACTAAGTAAATTTAGGGTTTAAACAAACACAAATTCACAATGTCAACAAATTGATAATATGATAAACACCAGGCGTGTATGAATGAAAGCTATAAAAAATGAGGGAGCACGAATAACAAACACAAATTAAATTTAGGAGCATGAAGACAATATTGGTTCTTACTGCACAACGGCCAGAGGCAGTTGGCTGTTGAGACTGAGTAAGATAGACAATGACAATGACGAATGGCAACGGAGCTTGCGGCATAATTCGGAGGTCACGACAAAGTGAAGGAGGTGACAACGGAGCTTGTGGCAACCTTCGGAGGTCACCAGAAGATGCCTATACGTTCAAGAGAAGTCGTAGTAGTCATCTTAGAAAGTGAAAAATTGAATTAAAATATGATGACTTCAAAGACGGTTCTAGCTAAAACCGTAGTAGTCAGGTTAGGAACAAAGACTGTTTTTATAAAACTGTCTTTGTAACATTAACATCTACTGCGATTTTATAAAAATCACCGTTAATGCCTTCAAAAAGTTTATTTAAATTTCAAAAATGCAACCACATGTTTTATTACATCAGTTTTTTGATAGCCGATGTAAATTTGATGATGTTGAATCATCATTTTGTAATAGTGCAACTTGAAATGATCATTGGGGGGTGAATCCACGAAATTGCCTATGAACTACGAGAAGTAAACTTAAAAGTAAGAAAATTCGTTTATTGAAGACTCATTCGAATCGCATCAGTTTGCCTCAGAATTCATTGAACAATATCAGCAGAGTGGTTATTCACATTTTCGAAAATCAAAATATTCCTAGAATACCATAAACTATCCAGGATTACCACAGAGAATAGACCAAGGTCATTCATCCACTATACCATCTACACTCAAATTATGGAGCAGCCAATCATTAATATCAAGATTGAAAAAATTTGCTTGAGCATTCATAGGCATCATGATTTGCCAACTGCTCTTGCAAAGTAGTACTTTCGCAACATGTGATCAATACTTTCCACATCACTTTGGTATCTGACACGAGGCATATGAAAATAAGTGTCTAGAGTACCTGAAAGCATTTGTTAGCAAGGCATTCCAAGCAATTTTTCAAAGAAATAGCCTCAACTGTTGAGGACCCTTCCAACGCCAAATACATCTAAACAACTCCAAAGGTTGTTGATCAATTATATTCATAACACTAGCATACGCACTTGTCATCAGGGACGGATGTATACATATGAGTGTACAGGCAGATGCCCCACTAACTTTCCAAGTTTTGTTATATAGTATACATACAAAATATTAAAGTGCCCATAGCCCCCTACATATTATATTAATTCCAATTGATTGTCTATCAAATATAATATTATATTATACTTAAAGATAAGCCACATGCCCGGTGCCCAAGGTCCAGCTTTCTAGCTCTCACAATATACATTATTGTAAAAGAAAATATTAAAAATCAAAACTTTAATAAGGGAAACTTCTTGTATACGCTTTCTTAGGTTTCCGTTCGGCTTTCGTCTTTCGACCTTCCGCAGTTGGCAGTTTCGTTTCTTTCTTTCTCCAATACATATTACCTTTGTGTGAGTCACTTTATGGAAGACGGGAAGAGAGAAAAAGTTGTTGCATTGGAGTTGTAAGTGATTTTTTTCTTGTGAATATTACATTTATTATTGTCAAATATATTGAGCTTCATACTTTCTTTTTCTTTTCAAAAAATCTAAAGTCTGAAATCAAGTTGAATCTGTGAAAGAGAAGAAATTTAGAGGAAAAAAAGTTTGTTTTGATCTTTTGAAGGTTAGTTATTTGAACTTACTGGTTATTTTCTCATGACATTTAGATTTTGTTAACATAATATTTTGTTATTTTGGGAATATAAAAATTTATTTGTGTTGTTTGTATTTTTGTATTAGTTAGATTATTTCAAAGTTATTTGTTTTTGCTTTTTATTGTGATATTACCAAACCATATCTTCTTTAGAGAAATCTTATTCTTCTCAAGCATTAGATGAATGTAAAAGTAGTGAATTGGATCCTTCTATGGGAAAAAGAATTTTGGAATTTGATTTGGAAAAACTTCCTAATGATCCTGGTTTAAGGCCAAAAATTTCAGATTATCATCCAAGTGATAGACATGAAATTAGGAGATATTATTTGCAAAAGGTCCTTGTCAACCAAAAGAGATTAACTTTCCACAAAAAAAATTTAGGGATACTTTTCGTAAGTTGAATTTGGATTGGTATTCAAATATGGAAATTGGTTGGAATATAGTCAAAAGGAGGATGTGGCATATTGCTTATGTTATCTTATGAGATCACATGTTGGAGAGCATAAGGGTAGTGGTGACGCATTTATAACAATAGGTTTTACAAATTGGAAAAAGAGTGGCAAATTTCAACACTACTAGAAAAAAAGCATTTTACGACAGTGGTTTTACGTCGGTTATATAAAGACCGATGTAATAAGGAAAGTGGTGGCCATTTTGTAAATAGTTGTAACTTTTTAAAAGCGGTTTCCTCAAAAACGACTTTAAATATGCTTTAGTACATCGTTTTTTCAAAACCGCCTTTGAAAACATTGTGTTTCCACTTTTTGTTGCTGACGTGGCACGTTTTAATTGGGCGAAAGCTTGGACAACCCTAGATCAATAAAAAAACTGTGAGATTCTCATTGTCGTTCACTCTTTTATTTTTCTGGTTTTGATAGTGATCTGTTTGCAGAATGACATTGCTTTTGGGGCTCACGAAGATCTACAGCATACGTTTTCATACCTGCTGCAGGATCTAAATTTCATTGATCATACGAGTGACATTGGATGGAAAGAGTGAGTCTTTTTTTTTATGATGGTGTTGTTTTGATTTTGATTTTGATTTTGTGTGTGGGTTTTGTTTTGGTGATTTATGTGATTGGGTTTTTGTGATGGTTAGTGATCGAGGCCGTACCCGAATCAAATAAACATGAAAATGCAGTAATTAGGAAGTGATCCTAGGTCGTTTCCCAACGAGCAATGATAAACCAAATGTTCATAATATACTTGCAGTAACAGTAACGATTGGGGGGTTTGTTTTGCGATTTAAGGAACAGAACAAGTAAACTGGAATACGAATCTAGTAATATTAAAAATGGGTTGTTTCCTCTGATTCAGAAGCCATTCTCTTATCCTGGGTTATGGAGAATTCGTCCCTAACAGTTAACCACTTAATCCAACCCTATTTCAATTTACTAAGCAAAAAACAACTTAGGGTTGTCAATACGTGATTAGGCACCACATACACCAGTTAGCCCTTCGTCCATTAAGCATGAACGCAAGTTAGGCTCAGAGGAAATTAATCGAACACGAAGCGTGCATTGATTAATGTTCACGAATTTAGGTTAACTGGTGATGCAATCCTACTCCGTAAGGGCATTGGGTAAAAGACTCCAAGTAGATTGGGCTAGAGATCCAAGGGAAGGCCCTAGGGTTCTCATGAGCCTTAGGGTAGATTTCGAGCCCATGGGCTAAGTATGAGCCTGCTTATCTTTGTAAATATTAGAATAGATTTTTCCTTCATCTGGGCCTTGTATTTTGGCCATTCTAGTAGTATAGGGTTTTAACCTTGTATTTCGGGGCATTTTGAGTAGTCTTTGTAGTAAGGACTTTTTTCTTGTATTTTCATGTTTTTTGTCATGGGGGTGAGCTTAGCTATTATAGGGTGTGTATAGCTAAACTCTAGCTTCTCATCTCAAGGAGGTGAGCTTAGCTATTAGAGAGGTATGTGTAGCTAAGCTCTAGCTTCTTTAGGAATCTTCTTAAGGAAGTTTCTCAAGGAGGTGAGCTTAGTTATGAGACGGGTGTGTGTAGCTAAGCTCTAGCTTCTCAAGGAAGTTTTCTCAAAGAAGCTTCTCAAGGAAGTTTTCTCAAGAAAGCTTCTCAAGGAAGCTACCTAGTCTACAAATAGAAGCATGTGTAACACTTGTTGTAACTTTGATGAATGAGAGTCTTGTGAGACATACTTCAAAGTTCCACTTCTCTCCCTCTTTTATTCCTTCAATTTCGTGCTGCCCCCTCTCTTTTTCTCTCCCTCTTTCTTTTCCTCCATTGAAGCATCCTACCAAGCTTCTTATCCAAGGCTCATCTTGGTGGTGAAGCTCCTTCTTCCATGGCTTATTCCTTAATGGATGGCGCCTCCTCTCACCTCTTTTCCTTTGTCTTCTGCTGCATCTCCATGGTGGAAAATCACCATTAAAGGATCCCATTGAAGCTCAAAGATCCAGCCTCCATAGAAGCCCCACAAGCAAGCTTCCATCAACTGGTGAAGGGAAAACTGCTAGGGAACCATATTATAAACGAAACCTCAAAGAGAGTTGGGCTTCGTCCTCAAAAGGAAACAACACCAGAATATTTAGCCTTCCATAGATTCAAACAAAAAACGTAAATGAAACATGAAGCAGAAGCGTAAATAAACAGAAACGTAAATGAGACAGAAACGAAAATGAAAACAGAAACGTAAATGAAAGTAGAAGAAGAAACAAGAACGAAATTGTAATTAGAAGCAGGAAATGGAAAATTGCATTACGTGAACAGTAGCATTTAAGCAGAAAAACGTAAAACCCTAAACAAAGCTTTGAATAATGAATGGCATAACATAAGAGCCTTGCACAAATCCCAAGGCTGCTATTTAAAAAAAGTCACTCAAAGTCATTGGGCCCTATTACAATACTCTGGCCCAAAACGAAATAAACACTGAACCACATAAAATAAAATTGCGAAATTTCCTAATTAGAAATTAACTAAGGTAAGCGCTGCTTTATTTGCCCTCTTCAAGTCCACGACCAAAATCCGGATTAAGCCCAATGTTTCATTAATTCCTGAAATTAGATTTAAAACATCAAATTAGCTAAATGAGCCCAAATAATAAAACTACCTAATTAATTGACAATTAAGACCAATCAGTAATTAAAATGGTGCAAAAAGGGTTTAGAAAATAGAAGAAAATGATGGCACATCAGTTAGTCATCAGTGTGCGAGGCCGATCATCGTTGATCCGGGTTTGTATATGAATAAGAAGCAAGATGTATTTTGGATTACGCAGAGGAGGAGTAGGCCAACGGCTTTCAAGCTTTTCACAGGTGAAGATCCTTTTCTTGTCTGTTAATATTGCTTTTGGGTTCCTTTCTTTTTAGGGGAAGGAAATAAAGTTTGTTTCCCATTTTTACTTTTGGTTTTATGTGGTTCAGTGGGAAGGTATTCTATTTTTGTATAGAGGTTTTTGTTAATTTTGGCAAGGTATGAATCATGGCTTGCACAGGGCTTTCTTTATTAAAAGGAAGCTTTATGTGAAGAGATTGTAAGAAAATTAAGGTTTTGAAGAGATTGTATGCACCATGACTGATTCTGGGCGTTTCGTGATTTCTCTAATTGTTAGTTTCAATTGTAATGTTTTTTTTATTCTTAATGCATGACTTAGCTGGAAATGTACTTTATCTGGACACTATGGGTAAAACCTGTGTGAGGTAATGATGCAATCCTACCCCCCAAGGGCATTGGATAGAAGACTCCAAGAAGATTGGGCCAAAAATGCAAGAGAAGGCCCTAGGGTTCCCATGAGCCTTAGGGTAGATTTCGGGCCCATGGGCTAAGTACGAGCCCACTTATCTTTGTACATATTAGAATAAGGTTTCATTAATTTTGGGTCTTGTATTTTGGGCTCCATAATGTAGGTAGGGTACCCTAGAAATATAGGATTTTTCAGCCCTTGTATTTTAGGGCACCTAGACTAGTTTTTGTATTAGGGGTAGTTTTGTAATTTCACATGCACAAAGTGGATATTTGATGTGTGTGGTTGGAAATAAATTTAATTGAATTGGTAGAAGCCCAATCCAATTAAATTTTAGAGGGGGAGGTGAGCATTTGCTTACTACACCCCATTGCCACATCATATAGTCACACTTTGTGCATGTCCTTCATGCTTTGCATGCCTCATGACACCTAGGCACACTTAGTGGAGAATCTTGGAATTGATCTTTGATTAGTGGGCTGAACCATAACTAAAATTCACTAATCATAATTAGTGAAATTTTGGCTCCACAAATTCAATTTCAAATTCAAGTGAAATTTGAATTTCCCTCCAATTTTGTGTGACACTTAGGCTATAAATAGAAGTCATGTGTGTGGATTTTTTTGAACTTTGATCATTTGAATATTAACTTCAGATTTCAGAGCTCTTTTAGAGTACAAAATTTCGTGCTCTTCTCTCCCTCTCCCTTCATTCATATCCTTCTTCTTCCAAGCTCTTATCCATGACCTCCTATGGTGGTGAGCTTCTTCTAGACTCATCTTCTCCTTGAAGTGGCGTCTCCTCTCTCTCTTCCTTCTCCATTTTTCTGCCATTCATCTTCCAGGGAGCAAAGGAATCCATTGATGAAGAAGATCTTAAGCCTACAAGCTCCAATGGAGCTTACATCATGAACGCATTGATGTCAACTATTAATTTTCTATAATTGACACTCGCCCAACTATTAATTTTGCTTTTTGGATTTCAATGGGTAATTTTTTTTCTTTATTTGGTGAATTTGAATTCTTGCCACACGAAGAACATGGTGGTATCTTATTCCAGGGATAAAATCCAAGATAGTAAACAAACTCTCAAAGAGCTTGAAACTACGCACAACAACTATATGAAAAGACAAGAGGTTTGGATGACACGGGTTTTCAAAATGAATCAGTTTGCATGATTATATTGCTGGTCATATTATTCTTAATGATAAGCTTTTGAGGAAGTAATCTAGTCATTATTTTTTTCTTTCATTTTCATAAAATAGGAGTTAGATAATGATATGCGGAAGTGCAAGGAAGAGTTCAAAGAGTTTGAGAGGCAGGATGTGAAGTATCGAGAGGATTTTAAGCACGTGAATCAGAAGATCAAAAAGCTTGAGGATAAAGTAGAAAAGGAAGAGGGAAGTCATAGTTTATGGCAACTGAAAGTAAAAGTATGTGTTAATGAGACATCTTATCCTTTTGTTTATACTTTCTATATCAGGATTCATCAAAAATTGAAGCCCTTATAAAAGAGGGTGAGGAATCAACTGTTCTGATACCAAAACTTAAGGACAATATCCCAAAATTGCAAAAGTTGTTGCTTGATGAGGAGAAGGTCTTAGAAGAAATCACAGAGAGTTCCAAAGGTGAAGTTTTTTCTTTTTTATATCCAACAATATATTAGAAGTTGCTTTTAATTAAATTTGCTTTGCTTAAGTGGTGATGCATCTCCAATCGTTATACCTTAGTCAAAACCTCTTTAAAAAAATTTTGATACTTAAGCTGTTAAGCATTCTTCCTTGCAGTTGCAACTTTTCATTTTCTATTCTATTTTACCATTGAAGTGCTTAGTCAATTTAGGCTCCTTATTCTAATAGCAGATAATCATGACTAATATGCCTGTGTGAGGTAAGTGTAAATTCACAACTTCAACGATTATAATTTTAATTGTTATTATTAATTATTCTTCAGATTTGGGATTGAAGGTGGTCACTGTTTAGTTGAGGTACAGTGGATCATTAAAGTAGATATATTCATTGGATTGTTATCAATATAAAGCACACTTATTAGTTGAAAGAATATCTCTTAAGTTGCAAAGAATGTTATTAAATATAAAATTCTCTAAAAAAATACTTAAGTTATTTAGTTCTGTAAGTATATTTGAAATAAATTTAAATTTATCATATTGTTGACTAAAATTAACACTTTAATTATTCTTTACAGAAAAATATTAATAAATGTCCTAATGACACTAATTAAATTATTAAAAATTAAAAGTAATTTTTTTTATTAAAATATGCAAAATTACATACTTATCTACTTATTTTTTTGCTATCACTAGCAGCTAAGATTTTTGTTACTTTCATTTCAGGTGGGCAAGGGGAATGCTGAAATAGCTCTTTCTTTGGTTGGTTATGAAGAAGAATTGCAGGTGTGCCTTTTTGAATTTCAATTTTTATAATAATGCAATGGTATCTTATGCATGGGTACTGAAAGCATTTTCCAAACCAATTGAAAATTCTAATATTCTTCTCCAGTTTTGATTTGCATTTTATCTTGCTGTCTATCTGTCTTGACCAGCTCTCTGGAAATTTTGGTTCTCAGATTTTAGGTTTCATTTTACTTTAGACTACACTCTCTTCTAACTAAATTTTATATTTGTTCCTAGAGTGCAATGGAATATGTATTTGGTTCAACCTTTGTCTGCAAAGCTATTGATGCTGCAAAGGAGGTAATGAGTGATGCCCCTTTTTTTTCTATTTATTTACATGAAACATTAATTTTATAATGTGGGATAAATCCTCAACTGATATTATGTCATCCACATTTTGTATTTTAGATCTGCATTGTGATTTTCATATGCATTTCTTTACTAATAATTCATAACTTAGGAGCTTGATGGTCTTTTCTATAAGTATTTGGCTACTGTATGCTCAGCTCTTAATGTTTTTTTTAACATACTATAATTTTCTTACTGTACATTTACGTAATGTTAAATAGAAATGCTTTTAAACTCTGGTGCACAATGTCTCTATTTAAGTAGTTGAGTCCTGTTTGTTTTCACTATGTGATACTTCATCTATTTTTTGGTTCTTACAATCATACTTGTCTATTCTAGCACATGATCATCTTGCTCAAATTGTCTTGCATTTTTGTTGGATGTCTAATAGGTGGCATTTAATCGGGAGATTCACACAACAAGTGTCACTCTTGAAGGAGATATATTTTAGCCAAGTGGTCTTCTGACTGGTGGAAGCCGCAAGTATGGTGCACTATCCGCAGTTTTTTTATAATAATTTTCTAGAAGCACTTAGAATTTAAAGTATGAACTAAAATTAATATTGTTACTATTATTATGGAGGAATAAGAGTTATAGTATAGAAGGGGAAATTATAAATTTCGCAAAAATAATAATAAAAAGTTCATTATTCTACATCGGTTGAGTGATAAACGATGTAGAAATCCTTCAAATTCTGCATCGGTTAACTTATAACCGATGTAGAAACCTTGTCATTATTACCCATTCTACATCGGTTGACTGATAACCGATGTAGAAACCCTATCATTCAACATCGGTTTCAACCTTAGAACCGATGTAGAAAGCTCACATTCTACATCGGTTAAGCTACACAACCGATGTAGAAAGGTCGCCTTTCAAAGACGGTTCTCCAACCAATGTCGATATTCAACGACACTTTGTTACCACCACGCGTCGTAACCGATGTAGAAAGGCCATTAGAACCGATGTAGAAGACCTTTTTTTTAGTAGTGCAAGTTCATGTTGGAGGTCCAAGAAGTTTTCAAAATCAAGCATTGGAAAGTTGTCAAGCTCTAATGAAACAAAATCAACATATTTATTTGCTGCCTCTTCCAGTGTTTATGTTTTATAGACCATGTAATATTCATGATCTGTTTTCAGATTTACTTGATCAGAAAAAAAAAATCCTATCACACCATGATGTGTTCTTAGACCACATTAATATATATAATTTATGTGGAAAAAAAAATTGTCATGCGAAAGTGAACTTTTAGTTTGTCTTGCATTTGCTTCTTTTTTTGCGGTTATGTGTTCATTGTCTGTTAACCTTTTTCGGTTTCTTTTGGACTGAAAGTGGTGAAAACATGCATGAGCTTTGTCTGATTCTAATTTACATTGCTACTGTTTATGTCTTTCTGTTCGTTTTGATGCCTACTACTGTTTCAGTTTTGCTCTTTTTTACACACGTTTGTATGTGGTTCGTTTTGGTCTTTGTGTTCGTTTGCATACAATATTTTTGAATTTATTTCCTATGTTTCTTTTATATAATTTAAATCAATTTCAAAATGTTTCCAACACAATCAACTCTTTTTACAAATTATCTTTATATTATATACAAACAGCACCTTGACTAATACCAACACAGAACCCTGACTATTAATATTTGTACCACTTACAGTAAAATACCCTACAAACCCGCAATATTTTATAATTTATTTCCTATGTTTGTTTTATATAATTTAAAATAATTTCAAAATGTTTCCGACACAATCAACTCTTTTTACAAACAATCTTTATGTTATATACAAACAGGATCCTGACTAATAGTATTTATGCCCACTAATTATGCAAATTCAGTCCCTCTTCACAATAAAATACATCTAATTTTAAAATTTTCCCTGCAAAACCATAATATTTTTAAATTAATTTCCTATATTTCTTTTATATAATTTAAATCAATTTCAAAATATTTCCAACACAATCAACTCTTTTTGTAAATTATCTTTATGTTATATACAAACAGCACACTGACTATTTATCTTATATACAAACAGCACCATGACTAATAGTATTTATGTTGACGCAAGAGTCTCACGTACAGTTCCTTTGAGAAGGGTGTGATACCACCACCTATCAGGCCCACTACAAAATTATTTTAAAAATTTAGTCCCTCTTCACAATTAAATACATCTAAAATAATATTTTTTCCTCAAAAACAAAATATTTTTTATTTTATTTCCTATGTTTATTTTATATAATTTAAATCAATTTTAAAATATTTTCAACACAATCAACTCTTCATACAAATTATCTTTATGTTATATGCAAACAACATGTTAACAAATAATATTCATGTCACTTACAGTAAAATTATACAAACAGCACCCTGACAAATATTATTTATTCACTTATAGTCTAATGATACAAACAGTACTTTAACAAATAGTATTTATGTCACTTATAGTAAAATACCGACGCGTGCATCGCACGGGCTCTCCACTAGTTTAAATTAAGTGGGTTGAAATTTTCTTCTAAATTAACTTGATATATGACGACTAACAAAATTTTATTTGTTTGTCTTGATTGTTTGTTATTGTGAATATTTGTTTATATGTTTGATTGAGTTATTTTTTTCTCAAAGCATGAAGTTTATTTTTTTTTAAAACAAATATTTGATGATGTCTATGATTCTTGCATGATTTTTTGTATGATATGTGAATTACTTGCTTAAAAAGTCATTCATAAAGTTTTTCAAAAATCTATTATGTTATATATATTTATTTTCATATAAGAGTTTTTAGATATAAAGTATTTTGACCCCCTTTCAAATTCTTTCACCCTAAGAATTCATTTAGCACTTAGTTCTGCTAAAATGCTCCCCGGTAATCGATTACCACAATGTGTAATCGATTACAACGAGGCAGGCTAAGTGTAATCGATTACCAAAAGATGTAATTGATTACAACACGTCTCTGCTGCTTATAAATTCAAATTTCAGAATTCATGAAACTGCAACTTCGTCTCTCTCGCGAAACCCTTATTCCCAAATTTTCTTTCTACCATAACTTACTCATCTCTTATCTAAATCACGTCCCACAAAGCCCAAAATTCATCTTTTTTCATCCTCTTTCATTTCAACTGATTGAAATTTCGAATGAGACTCTCAAATGGCAGAACCATCGAAGAAGTGCAAGGGTTCTTCGAGTAGAAGCCAACGACACTCCGAGGCTCAGGATACTCCAATTCCTTTCTCCATTTCATCCCCCTCATTGTTCTCATTGGAAGAACACCGTACACGGTACACAAACCTCTTCTCCTCTCGTTCTATCATTGACCCTAAGTTCATAGATATGGATTTCTTTTCTGATGAGATTTTCAAATGCATTCAAGCATTTCATAACTCAAATCTCATTCCCTTTATGTCCTTAAAAATGCCTGTGTATTTTGAATTGGTAAAAGCCTTTTATTCTAACCTTGAAATTCAAGAAAGTACCTTGATTTCTGAGGTCTATGGGATAAAGATGGTCATTGAGCAATTCCTCTTCTATGATTTGACCCAATTGTCTAGTGACGGTGTACCATTTGAAGGTGCACTGGATGATGATTAGAAGTTTGATTTTTCTGTGCATGATGCCCGCCGATTGGTTTGCACCAACCAAGGGGATATGACCGGAAGGCTGCTTGCCGGTTCATTGGCTCTTGAAAGTCGCATCCTCCATTATCCAATTGTTTGTATCTTACTCCCTAGATCTTCAAACCTTGCATAGGTTTCTGAAGAAGATCTAATAGTCATGTGGACCTTTCATACCAGCCGACAAATTGATTGGGCACATCTAGTCCGGTATCGCATGCATAAGGCATTGCGATTAAATGCTCCTTTGCCTTATCCTCACTTAGTTACGTTGTTCCTTCAATATTTTAACATCCCTCTTGATTCTGAACCATATGTTCCAATCAAGAGATCTTTCTTGATCGGTTCTGCTATGGTTGCCTCCTTTGGTTACCGCAAAGAGTGTGATGGCTCTTGGGTAAAAAAGGGTGCTCAACCAAATGATGATGAAGGACACTTACCGGTTGAAGGGGATTCTTCTCTCCTTCAGAGTATTTTGGACAGGTTTGATGGACTTCAAACCTATGTTGGTGAGAGATTTGACTTCTTGGAACATCAAGTGACACACGATTCGAGGAGATGAACTCAAGGATTGCAAAGGTTGAAGAAGATGTCACCATTATTCGCGACTACTTTGATTTACCTCCACCACCACCATCAGTTTAGACATTACTATTATTATTATTATTTTGATTTCTAGCCGTGTATTTGGCTATGTTTTGAAACACTTATTAGTATGTTACTTTCTAAATTAGTTGTTTTTAATTTGGTTATCTTGGATGACTCTCTAAATTATCTGACATTATATTATAGTTTATGAATGAATTATTATCATACTTGCTTAGTTTATGTATGCATTATTGTGTTCATTGTTTGGATGATTATGAGTGAATGTATGATTTTATGTCTCTATACGCACTTTGGCTTTTTGTTGATGCCAAAGGGGGAGAGAAAGTTGGGATTAAATCAAGAACTCATATAATTAAATAACTTAATTTCAAGTGAAGCTTAAACTCAAAAACAAAGGGGGAGAATTAAGTGAGTGATCGATTAGAAGATAGAGCTTGTATCCGTTTCTTGATTTCAGGTTTGTCATCATAAAAAAGGGGGAGATTGTAGAAGCAAGCTTCATGATGATGAACCAAGCAATTTTGATGATGTCAAAAGCCCAAGTGATTGATTTAAGACTTCAAGATCAAGCATCAAGAATCCAATCCAAGATTCAAGTTTCAAGAGAAGAAATCAAGAAGCAACAAGTCAAGACTTCATAGAGGATAAGTATTAAAAGAATTTTTCAAAAAACCAAATAACACAGTTGATGCAAGCTCCATTGGAGCTTGTAGGCCTAGGATCTTCTTCATCAATGGATTCCTTTGCTCCTTGGAAGCTGAATGGCAGCGGAATGGAGAAGGAAGAGAGAGAGGAGACGCCACTTCAAGGAGAAGATGAGTCTAGAAGAAGCTCACCACCATAGGAGGCCATGGATAAGAGCTTGGAGGAAGAAGGAGATGAATGAAGGGAGAGGGAGAGAAGAGCACGAAATTTTGTGCTCTAAATGAGCTTTGAGTGCTGAAGTTTAATATTCAAATGATCAAAGTTCAAAAAAATGCACACACATGACCTCTATTTATGGCCTAAGTGTCACACAAAATTGGAGGGAAATTCAAATTTCACTTGAATTTGAAATTGAATTTGTGGAGCCAAACTTTGGAGCCAAAATTTCACTAATTATGATTAGTGAATTTTAGTTATGGTTCAGCCCACTTATCCAAGATCAATTCCAAGATTCTCCACTAAGTGTGCTTGGGTGTCATGAGGCATGAAAAGCATGAAGGACATGCACAAAGTGTGACTATATGATGTGGCAATGGGGTGTAGTAATCAAATGCTCTATTCTCTCTTTAGTGTTTCACTCAATTTGGAGTGCTTCTTAGTCCAATAGCTCTTAAGGTGGTTGGCCCTTTGCTTCTTGACTTACATTCTTCAAGATATGGCACCAATCCTCCTTTCCAATTCCCTATATGGCAACTCACAACCAAGGAAACAAAGAGACAAGCAATAACCAAAGACCAAAAAAAAAATGAAATGAAAGCTAAACCAATAGAGTTTTAACAAGACAAATTTTCAAGGATTATTCAACAATTAAAGCAATGAAAAGCACAAAAAAAAAACAAGCTAGGACTCAAAAAAAAACCTAGAATGGCTCTAGAGTAAAGTAGAAGAACTAAAAAAAAAAAAAACTCAAGAAACCTCTAGTTTTGGCACTTGTTTTCACAATAATTTTCAATTTAAATTTCAGAACTAGGATTGGTATAAAATAGGCACCAATTATAGAACAAATTTTGAGCCAAAACAACAAGCACACTTTCCTTTCACTTTTTTTTTTCCTGGACACTGATTTTTCTGCCAAAGTGTGCGATTTTTCTTATTTTTTCCTTTAATCCAAATCGCTTGGTTCTTTTTTATAATTTTGGTCCAGATTTCTAGAAAATTCAGTAAAGGTTTCAGCTCAAAAAACGTAGTGACCAATTCCCAGTAATTTATACAAGTTCGTATGTTCAGGCTGCCAACACCAGCGATTTCAACCTAGAAATCAAGAGTAGTGTTTATGTTGCTTAAGGCTTGGATAGTTACAATTTGTGTTTGCTTATGCTCAATTATCTTGAATAAAACAATTCAAGAGAGCTTAAGATGTATTTTGATTCACAAATCCAGCCACAACTCAGCACCACAACTCAACTTCATCATAGGCATCATGTAGGAAACTTAGAAAACAAAAAAAAAGTTCAAGAACAAGACTACTTCTAGGAATTGATTTAGAACATGTTATGAACTAAATAACATGCATGAATTAGACTAAAAATTCAAAAGATAGGCTAAGAATGACAAGAATACATGAACAAATGTATCTAGAATTCAATCAACAAAATAAAAATTCAACACAAACTTAGAACATAATGTGACAATTACTATGACTAAACATGACTCTAAGACAACATGGATTAAGTGATTTACACTTAGATTTTTGTGTTTTTTTTTCTAATCAATATTTTGGAACAAAATTTAGATCTAAAGGTTCAACACAAGAATATTATGAATGAAAATTTATAGAACCTAAAATCAACACAAAAACAAGATTCAAGAGTAGATCTACAAAATTTGAACCATAGAAATGCAAGAACAAGTGTAGATCTAAGATTTAATCGGTTTTTTTTTTTTTGAATCTACTCTAAACAGCACCAAACCACAAGACAATGGAGGATATACATGGAGAATAAGATGAAGAACAAGGAATTAAAGAGAATTCACCGAACAAAAAGATAGAGGAAGCAAAAGAACATCACCTAGATGAAGATGCTCTGATACCACATGATGCAAGCTCCTTTGGAGCTTGTAGGCCTAGGATCTTCTTCATCAATGGATTCCTTTGCTCCTTGGAAGATGAATGGCAGCGGAATGGAGAAGGAAGAGAGAGAGGAGACGCCACTTCAAGGAGAAGATGAGTCAGAAGAAGCTCACCACCATAGGAGGTCATGGATAAGAGCTTGGAGGAAGAAGGAGATGAATGAAGGGAGAGGAAGAGAAGAGCACGAAATTTTGTGCTCGAAATGAGCTTTGAGATCTGAAGTTTAATATTTAAATGATCAAAGTTCAAAAAAATGCACAAACATGACCTCTATTTATAGCCTAAGTGTCACACAAAATTGGAGGGAAATTCAAATTTCACTTAAATTTGAAATTGAATTTGTGGAGCCAAAATTTCACTAATTATGATTAGTGAATTTTAGTTATGGTTCAGCCCACTAATCCAAGATCAATTCCAAGATTCTCCACTAAGTGTGCTTAGGTGTCATGAGGCATGAAAAGCATGAAGGACATGCACAAAGTGTAACTATATGATGTGGCAATGGGGTGTAGTAAGCAAATGCTCTATTCTCTCTTTAGTGTTTCACTCAATTTGGAGTGCTTCTTAGTCCAATAGCTCTTAAGGTGGTTGGCCCTTTGCTTCTTGACTCAAATTCTTCAAGATATGGCACCAATCCTCCTTTCCAATTCCCTATATGGCAACTCACAACCAAGGAAACAAAGAGACAAGCAATAACCAAAGACCAAAAAAAAAATGAAATGAAAGCTAAACCAATAGAGTTTTAACAAGACAAATTTTTAAGGATTATTCAACAATTAAAGCAATGAAAAGCACAAAAAAAACAAGCTAGGACTCAAAGATAAACCTAGAATGGCTCTAGAGTAAAGTAGAAGAACTAAAAAAAAAAAAACTCAAGAAACCTCTAGTTTTGGCACTTGTTTTCACAATAATTTTCAATTTAAATTTCAGAACTAGGATTGGTATAAAATAGGCACCAATTATAGAACAAATTTTGAGCCAAAACAACAAGCACACTTTCCTTTCACTTTTTTTTTCCTGGACACTGATTTTTCTGCCAAAGTGTGCGATTTTTCTTATTTTTGCCTTTAATCCAAATCGCTTGGTTCTTTTTTTATAATTTTGGTCCAGATGTCTAGAAAATTCAGTAAAGGTTTCAGCTCAAAAAACGTAGTGACCAATTCCCAGTAATTTATACAAGTTCGTATGTTCAGGCTGCCAACACCAGCGATTTCAACCTAGAAATCAAGAGTAGTGTTTATGTTGCTTAAGGCTTGGATAGTTACAAATTGTGTTTGCTTATGCTCAATTATCTTGAATAAAACAATTCAAGAGAGCTTAAGATGTATTTTGATTCACAAATCCAGCCACAACTCAGCACCACAACTCAACTTCATCATAGGCATCATGTAGGAAACTTAGAAAACAAAAAAAAAGTTCAAGAACAAGACTACTTCTAGGAATTGATTTAGAACATGTTATGAACTAAATAACATGCATGAATTAGACTCAAAATTCAAAAGATAGGCTAAGAATGACAAGAATACATGAACAAATGTATCTAGAATTCAATCAACAAAATAAAAATTCAACACAAACTTAGAACATAATGTGACAATTACTATGACTAAACATGACTCTAAGACAACATGGATTAAGTGATTTACACTTAGATTTTTGTGTTTTTTTTTTCTACTCAATATTTTGGAACAAAATTTAGATCTAAAGGTTCAGCACAAGAATATTATGAATGAAAATTTATAGAACCTAAAATCAACACAAAAACAAGATTCAAGAGTAGATCTACAAAATTTGAACCATAGAAATGCAAGAACAAGTGTAGATCTAAGATTTAATCGGTTTTTTTTTTTTTTGAAACTACTCTAAACAGCACCAAACCACAAGACAATGGAGGATATACATGGAGAATAAGATGAAGAACAAGGAATTAAAGAGAATTCACCGAACAAAAAGATAGAGGAAGCAAAAGAACATCACCTAGATGAAGATGCTCTGATACCACATGATGCAAGCTCCATTGGAGCTTGTAGGCCTAGGATCTTCTTCATCAATGGATTCCTTTGCTCCTTGGAAGATGAATGGCAGCGGAATGGAGAAGGAAGAGAGAGAGGAGACGCCACTTCAAGGAGAAGATGAGTCTAAAAGAAGCTCACCACCATAGGAGGCCATGGATAAGAGCTTGGAGGAAGAAGGAGATGAATGAAGGGAGAGGGAGAGAAGAGCACGAAATTTTGTGCTCTAAATGAGCTTTGAGATCTGAAGTTTAATATTCAAATGATCAAAGTTCAAAAAAATGCACACGCATGACCTCTATTTATAGCCTAAGTGTCACACAAAATTGGAGGGAAATTCAAATTTCACTTGAATTTGAAATTGAATTTGTGGAGCCAAAATTTCACTAATTATGATTAGTGAATTTTAGTTATGGTTCAGCCCACTAATCCAAGATCAATTCCAAGATTCTCCACTAAGTGTGCTTAGGTGTCATGAGGCATGAAAAGCATGAAGGACATGCACAAAGTGTGACTATATGATGTGGCAATGGGGTGTAGTAAGCAAATGCTCACCTCCCCCTCTAAAATTTAATTGGATTGGGCTTCTATCAATTCAATTAAATTTATTTCCAACCACACACATCAAATATCCACTTTGTGCATGTGAAATTACAAAACTACCCCTAATACAAAAACTAGTCTAGGTGCCCTAAAATACAAGGGCTGAAAAATCCTATATTTCTAGGGTACCCTACCTACATTATGGAGCCCTAAATACAAGGCCCAAAAATAATGAAACCTTAATCTAATATTTACAAAGATAAGTGGGCTCGTACTTAGCCCATGGGCCCGAAATCTACCCTAAGGCTCATAAGAACCCTAGGGCCTTCTCTTGCATCTCTGGCCCAATCTACTTGGAGTTTTCTATCCAATGCCCTTGTGGGGTATGATTGCATCATTAGTTTTGTTTTACAAAAGAATTTTCTCAAATTTTTTAAGTTACCAGAGTGATTACTCTCTGGTAATTGATTACAAGTTATCAGTAATCGATTACCAGTGACCAGTTTGGTTTTCAAAATGTTTTCAAATGATTTGCAACATTTCAAAATGATTTTCAAATAGTGTAATCGATTACACTATATTAGTAGTCGATTACAAGTGAATCTAAACGTTGGAATTCAAATCCAATTGTGAAGAGTCACAACTTCTCATCAAATGCATTGTGTAATGGATTACACCTTTGTGGTAATCGATTACCAGTGAACAGTTTTGAAGAAAAAGTTAAGAGTTATAACTCTTAACATGGTTTTCTCAAAAAGTCATAACTCTTCCAATGGTTTCTTTGACCAGACATGAATAGTCTTTAAAAGCATGACTTTGACACACGTTCAATTTATATGTGTGATATTCTTCAAAACAATCATTTTTTCACAATCTTTCTCTAACCATTGCCCATTGCTTTTCTCTTTGTCAAAAAGCTTTCTAAACTTTCAGATTTCTTTCATTCATTTCTCTTCATCTTTCAAAAAGTTTTTGTTCAATACTTTCTCTTTCAACAAAAGTTCATTGACCAAAAACTTGTGCTATTCTTCTTCTTCATTCCCTTCTTCCTCTTGCCAATAGAATTCAAAGAACTAACCGTCTGAGAATTCTTTTGATTCTTTCCTTCTTCCTCTTGACAAAATATTTCAAAGGACTAACCGCCTGAGATATCTTCTTTTTCTTACAAAAGATTTCAAAGGACTAACTGTCTGAGATATCTTTTGTTTTCCCTTACAAAGATTCAAGGGACTAACCGCCTAAGAATTCTTTGTCTTAACACATTGGAGGGTACATCCTTTATGGTACAAGTAGAGGGTACATCTACTTGGTATGTAATACGGAGAACAAGAGAAGGTACATCTCTTGTGGATCAGTTCAAGTGGAGGGTACATCCACTTGGTTGTTCAAGGTTATTGGAAATCTCAAGAACCGGTGGTTGCTTGGGGACTGGACGTAGGCACGGGTTGTGGCCAAACCAGTATAAATCTTGTGTTTGTCTTCTTCTTCCCTACACTCTTTACTTTTCCGCTATGTACTTTTATTTTCACTTTACTTTTGTCTAAGTTATTGTTTTTATTCTTTACTTTCTCGTAACTTAGTAGTAAAGCCTAATTGAATCTAGTAATATTAAGAAGGATAAATTTTTAATTAGTCAAGACACGTTCATAATTAATTCAACTCCCCCTTCTTAATTATTCTGGGGCCACTCGATCCAACAAATAATACTCCCTCCGATCCTATATATTGGTCACATTCTAGAAGGAATACTTGGTCTTATTTATAAGTCACCAACTAACCTATTAATAATTATTTTCCAATTTTGTCATTTATACTATTCTCAACACTTCATTATTAGGGAAACCTATTTTTCATTCACTGTCCATCCACTCTTCTCACTCCATGCAATTAATAAAAATATGAGTACCTCTTCAAATATTTCATTCTCTTTTCGTCTCTTGTATTACCTTCTCTCTCATATTACCTATGCCTTTTGTTTTCTTTCTCAATTGAAACTGGAACGTTTTTCTCTCCATGGAGAAAGGCAAGGAACCCATTGTAAGCCATGAGGATTTGTTGGCATTGGTTGTTGAGGACCCGGACACTGAACAAGAGTCTCAATGTTGTGAAGATTTGCTTGGAATGGTTGTGGAAAACTTACTAGAGTCTAAACATGTCCTCCCCTTCTACTTGAACCAATTACAAGAGGAGGAGGTGAACTCAAATATGCGATTGATAGCAGAGAATAGGGATCCTTGACTTGTTAATTCTTGATGGTCATTGGGTAAGATTTCATTATAAGAAAGATTCAAAGTTTCTATTGATCCATATTCATTGATGGAGATAGTGGAGTGATCACTGATGTGTGTTGTTTGTTGAGGCGGTGGAAGAAAAATATTGAGATTAAAGGTTGCTATTCGTCCATATCCATTGATGGGGATAGTAGAGTAATTGGTGAATATTAATAATGGCATGGAAGAGAGAGAATGTGAGATGATAATTTAGACTAAGCATTTAATTAGTTATTAGTGGAATTAATTAGATGTGTAATTATGTTAGGATATAATTGGAAACTTATTTTATTTTTGCACATATTTAATGGCTTAACTTTTCTTCCTTGATCTTGATGATTCGCTTGAAAGTGACCAATATATAGGATCGGAAAGAGTAAGTAATGATAAAATGCTTGATAATATATGAATATTAAATGGATTTGTTGACAGAAGTAAACTATTTAATGAATCCCATTTATTCAAAAATTTAATCCTTAACTTCCAAATAAAATAATATTTTGATTAGAAAAATACACAAAAGTATTTATATATCACCCTAAAAATGTAAGTTGTAACAATAACAAATGGAAAGTGTTAATAGAAAATGGAAAAATCAATTCTTCATTTTTTTTTATTAAATCAATTATTCATTAAAGTCAACCAATTAAATCCAACCATATAATACATAGGATTGAGATAGTAGTATAAAATTTTCTTACGTTCAAATCTATGAGATGCATATATTTAATGAAAAAACTTGTATTTAATTCTTAGGTAACCCCAACCCGACCTTTCTCTCTTTCAAGCCATTTCTTCTTGCAGGCTCATTTACCTCAAATATATTTGTAACACGTGTACTTCATTCTTATGATGGGCACTTTCCGCTCTTTCTGTCATTCCTTCTCCGACACACAGTTATTGGGAAAAAAATCGACCTTTACGTTCAAAAGTTAGAAAAGTAAAACTAATTAATAAATAGGTAAAACCTACGCCACCAGAGAACCAAGGACGCGGAAAAAAAATTAAATAAATGAAGGAAAGAAAATAAACCACTACATCATCATAATTAAGTGTCTAGTGTGTGCTTGTAGTAACATATCATACTCATGACTTTTTAATTTTTAATTGGGTATTTAACTTTCCCTTTTCTCATGTTTCTCATCGTCGGAAACAAAAGACTAAAAATAAATAAATTTTCGAATCATAAAATAACATTGAATTTGAGTATATGTTTCATATCAAAAGAGTACCCACGTTTGACATTATTGATCATGAACTCGGGAAATGAATGGGATATATCACAATTGATAATGACTAGAACCATAAAGAAGAGGAAAAGCCTTGTTTCTTTCCTTATTCAAAGGGGACATCTAAAGTGAAAAGGGGGAAAGAGATACAAGAAGCATGAAATTTGGGGAAAAGATAATGGATGGATGAAGAAAACGAAATAACGAGGGACGGTTGAGAGCAAAAAGTAAAGATAAAATGAAAAATACTGGTCCCGTTGACGGTGATAGTTTTGAGTATAGAGAATAATAAATACCCAATAAAAGAAATTAATATGAGGAAGAAAATTGGAAAAGAAGTTATTGTGGGTAGTTGTAGAAAAAGAGAAAAGTTCAAAGGAATCAAAGTAGAAGGAACCAAAAAAAGCTCACAATTTTTGTATTGAAGCTACGTATTTTATAATCCGTGTTCTCTTTGAGGTATCGGATACAAAATCCAGATTCTTACGATAATAAACCTATCAAAGTTCGAGATTCTTCTTCCATTTAATGATAAGGATCATGTGGAGAATTCTATTTGCTCATGGAAAATGATAACGTGAAGTTATCACGGCTTATTAACGTACAAAGCTTTGGAATAAAACATAATAATAATTGTTGATTAAAGATTAATAAATTAAATTTATATATAAAGCATCATTTAAGCATTCTTACAAGTGATTTTTTCCATTCATTGTTGGCTTAAATGTGCTTTTACTTTATGTATATTCACATTTTCTCAATTTTGGTTTTGTAAGCTTTTTCTTTTTTTATTTTTAGTTCTTTTAAGTAAATGTTTTTTAATTTTGGTTTTTGTAAGTGTTTTTTTTTTTCATTTTTAGTTCATTTAAGATTTAATTTTTTTTTTATTTCTCATTTTGGTAAGTTTGTATTTATTGGGATCAAAATTGAAATAGCATGAATTTGGAGGAAAAAATTAAAAAAAGTGTGAACTTATAGAAATTAAAAATAAACAAAAAAATTTACTATAAATAAATAAATAAAAACTTACGATGATGAAAATAAAAAAATGCTATTTACATGAATAAAAAACATATTTAAACATTCATTACATACCTAGTTATGAAATTAACAGTTTTTTTTTTCTTTTAAGGAATGAAATTGACCAGTTAAAAATCATTATATACACATTTGTCGCTTTTAATATACTTTTTGTAAAAGATTAATACGTATATAATATAATTTAGTAGATAAAAAATATTTAAATATGTTTTTAGTTTCATTAAGTATTTTTTTTTTCATTATGTTCTCTCTAAGTTTATTTTTTTTAATTTTTCTCTTCATTTTTTTAACTTTGGTTCCAGTAAGTTTTCTTTATTCATTTTTAGTCCTTCTTTGAGTTTATATTTTTTAATTTTAGTTCCTTAAAAATTATATTTTTTATTTATAGTTTTTCAAAGTTAAAAAACACATATTTACATGACTAAAAAAATATACAAAATATCTTACAAGGATAAAAATTGAAAAAACAACGAAAATTTATAAGAATTAAAATTAGAAAAATAAATTTATATGGATCAAAAATAAAAAAAAATACTAAATTTTTAGTCACAAAAACATATTCAAGGCAATTAAAAATGAAACCATCAATTCATAAAAAAAATGCAATCAGCAATCACATTTTTGTTTTGTTACTTATAATTAAAGCTTTATCAAATTATTATTATTAAAACACAATATTTAATCAATTATTTTACAAAATTTTGAGGGTAGGCTTAATACTTATTAATATAAACATGAATAAAAAAAACTTATTAATATAAACGTATGATTGAAGACACATAAATAATATTTGTATTGATATCAACGTTGTCGCCTATAATAATTAACCTGGCTCAAACATAATTGGGTTATATACTTATATTTGATAAGTTATTTGAATTAATATTTAATTCTTTTATAAGTTGGAACTGTTATTTTACTGTTTGGTAATGAATTTTGTTAGTAATTTTTAATTTTTTTTGAAATATTAGTTGAAGTAATATTTTTTTTCAAATATCTATCTTCTAACTTTTCATATTTCATTTCTTTTTTTTTTATATTTTGAGTTAGTTTTTGCCGAAGATAACTTTTATTATTGAGCTACCTTTTCCCACCTTAAATTTTTTGTTTTTATTTTAAAATTTGTAATATATATTTTTATGATTTTAAATTATATTATGGATGAGTTCATTTAAACTTATTTCTGAAAAAAGAATCAGTCTTATATCTTAATATCAAATTAATTATATCTATTTAGATCGAGTTAGATAATAATATTTAAGACTCAGGAAAAAAATAATTTCTAAGTGTTATTTTTTATAACATATTTTATTCTCTTTTAATAGTTTTTATCGTAAAGAAAATGATATTATTTCATCCGCTTATATAAATATTCTTTCTTGTAGACATTATTAAAAAAAATTCTATTTTTACCCAAAATATTCAAATATCATTTATTTTTCTTTTTCGATAGTAATTTCCTTTCTATAATTTATTATTGCTATTTTAGATTTGATAAATAATTGAGTTTACAAGAATTTGTTATCCTTCTCTTCATATTAATGCTAAGTGAAGTTACAATTCTACTCATCCCCTTCCGAGAATTTTTTTCCTAAGCACACAAGATTTTCATTCATGGTGAACCAAATATTATTCGCAGAGACCTATTTCTATCATGACTTGCTTAGAGAAACTAACCAAATATCGTGATTATGTGTAAAGGTAAACATGAATTATTTGTCGAAATTACTCATTTTGAAATTTTCTATCAAATTTATTATCATTGTTGTTAATGGAATTTCTCATATTGTTTTATGTTAATCAATTATCTTCCTTACTTTAATGTTTATTTGGAACCGGTCATTCTAATACTCAATCAATTGCATAGTAGTGATAATCTGCATATAATCGATAGATCTAGGTAGAGAATGTTTTGCACTAAATTGCATGATCAAATTATTTGGGTAATCTCCGATAGATTAGTTAATTATTAATTAATCATTCCTAGAATTAATCTTATCATTTGACTTAAATTGATTGATCCATGATCATTGGGGTATTGATTTAAGGCAAAAAGCATCTTCTAAGTTGGATCATAGGCTTTAGTTAATTTTGAGAATTGATAATTAACTGAGGAAGGAATTTCATTAGGACTAGGATTGGGGGAAAATTGGTGCTAGCGAATTATAACCCCTGGTCACTTTTATCTTAACTCAAAACCTCTCTTTATTTTCATTTAATTGCTTTAATATAAAAACCCAAACCACAAAAAATATTTAAACTCTCTTTTTAATCAATTCTATTGTTCGTTTAATAAGCTAAACTAATTGGGAATACAACTGGTCCTTTGGATTCGATATCTAGAATTTTGAGTTCACTATTACTATTGCGTAGGGTACACTTATCCTTGTGCAAGCCTAACATATTTTACACATAAATCATCCTCTACTTACAAATAGAGACTTGCATAAACTTCTTAAGAGTTTCTTCTAACTTTGTCTTGTGATCAAAGAGGTTGGGATTTTGTTAAGGCCTATGAGTCTGTCCATACTAATTTTGCCTTCCTTGCCCATAACTATTTTGATTCCCTATGTACTTCACCTTTTCCTCCTATGAACTAGAGTTAAGCAAAGAATGCTCCATAGTGTTAGGTCTAGACGATCCACTAAACTTAACAACCTACCACACCTTAGATTTTGATGCTTACAAAAGTATAAATTGTTGATAATCTAATGAGTTGATGTTAAGTGTGCACATGACAAACTTCGTAAAAGGGCATAACCGTTATTATATCAATATCTACAGCTCTAGTAAGTCACGTCCATGCTTAAAAGTGGAAAGCATTTTGTTAAGATATATCTAGCTTCCAATGCACTGTAAAATTACTCACATCCATTTGTTATAAGTCACTTACATACTCATTTTATACTTTTAAAAGTGATGTCCAATCGAGTCGAAAAGCAATGTTATCTACAAAGAGAAGTGCATGATCTCTCTTTACGAAATTCAATTTTACCTATCTTTATTTTGAATTTCTAACATTTGAATTTAAGGAAATGACATTATAGAAGAGAATAGAGGGTATTCACAAAAAATTCCGCTAGAAGTCGTTTTTGACGCGAAAGAGGAGCATATGTTGTTGTCTGTACTTTTGTTCCTTTCCTCTCAAATCAAAGCGTGTCACGTTGTCTCACCCCCACATGTGAGACAACAACCATATCAAGATTCAGTGCTAATCCTATAATGGATCCTTCTCTTAAGTCTATAAAAGACAGTCTCTACTCAAAAGCATAACAGGGAAAAATATAGAAGAGATTAGCAAAATCTTTGAAGCGAAACTCTACTAAATCATTGGATGATACACTTAAGATCATATTGTCTATTCTTTGCTAAGAAAATTTATTTGTATTCAAGCTTATATAGTGTTTATTCACTCTTTGAGTGTTATTGAATCATTATATTCATTCAAAATTTTGTATGTGAAAGCCAGAAGTGACTTAGTGTTAAACAATACTTTGGTGTTCTTAAATTCAGGGGGAGTCTAAGGGTGTGCCAGAAGTAGCTAGAAGAATACTTGTATAGCCAGGAGTTGTAAAACATAATACTTATTTTTAAAATTAAAGTTTTGATTAGTGGAACCCTTTACAGTTGTGTAAAGGTGAACTAGACGTAGCTTTGTTTGAGTGAACTAATATAAACCAAGTGTTTCTACGTTTCTCTTAAGCGGTTTTATTAAGTATTTTCTTAGCTTACACTGTCAATATTTTCTCACCAAGTGTTTATAAAAAACCTTTTTTGAAAATATTGTTTTCCACTTATTGGACCATCAACCTCTGTTTTCATCAAACTTGTATTTTCTTATTAGTAGATGACTTTAGTACATATATCTTTCTAAACTTGTGATAAAGCTATTCTGTTTTTTTAAAAATGCATATCTTTGATTAACACGTTATTCAACCCTCCCCCTTCTAGTGTGATTTGTGATATTTCACATAATGTGTTCACCCCCACATATAACATGGTGGTTTAATTGAGAGGAAACTTTGATCACCTATTGAAGAAGTTTAGCCATTTGCACCTTAAGTGCCTTCACCTAAGCCAAAATATCATCTTGAGAATTCAACTCCATTACTCCTCTATGAGTAGGTGGAACTCTATGATGTTGAGCCCCAAAGTCACTAGTTGTCACGTTCTCAATAAAATCTATTGCCTCTTCCAATGTCTTATTTTTATTATTCCTTCACCAACTGCAACATCAAGCATTACCTTTTTTTGCCCTCTCAAACCCCTAAGGAAGATTTATAATTGATTAGTCGTATCAATACCATGATCAAGGTAATTAATCAAGAGAGGCTTGTACCTTTCCCATGTTTCACACAATGAAGCTCAATATATCTATCTTATTTTGGCTTCTTTTTTGCTTCTAGGAAGAAACGGTCTAAGAACTTGCTTTCAATGTCACTCCAACTGGTACGAATCTAAGATGGACGAGTATCGAGCCACATCAAGACATCTCGTATGAGAAAAAAAAAACTAAAAACCCTCATGTAGAGATTTTCCTCTTCATTTTGAGTCACCCCTATTATACTGCATAGATAATAAAATATGGTCAGATGGTTGTATGGATCTTCATTGGCTAAGCTAGCAACTGAATGTTGGGCAAAGACAGTAATTAGGCCTGACTTAGCCTTTGATTTGTGATTGTTTCTCCTTGGTGTTGCAATGTTGGAGTATACTTGCGAACAATTATTAGTGACATGGTCCGCAAGAGCTATCCTTGCAGGTGGTACTTCTTTTGTCATGTCTTCGTCTTTTGAAATAGAACGTATTCGTAAGATAATTTGGAAGGTATCTCCTTGGGTGAGTTGAAGAATTTTCCTCCAGTGTCAACTCTTGTGTTTGTTTTGCTCTCTTGGTTAGACCACTGAGTCGTTGAGCAACTGTCTCAATTTTTGAAATGAAACAAAGATATTCGGGCTTGGTTTTGCCCCTTGTACCTATGGTACTTGGCATGCCCAAACTCATAACAAACTATAGCAACTAGAAATACATTTAGCACTAAAAAGATACTAAAAATTTGTCCAATTGCTGAGACACAAGTCCTCGACAATTGCACCAGAAACTTGTTGGAATTTTGGCAAGGGTACCAAATTGCTCAAGTAACACAATGGTAAGTAAGTTATCATCTTGACATGGACTTGTGCGATAAATGTGTAAGTTTTAGTAAATTAAAAGGACTATGAGATTTTTGGAGAATTAAAGTAACTAAATCTAAATGATAATTTATATATATAAATTAAATTAAGGAAAGAAATATTGGTTTGAGAATTTCAACAAACACTTGGTATGCAAATGAAATTGAGATTAAATCAATGAAAGAAATCATCAGGGTTTAACTTCATTGGATTTTCTATCATGCAATTACTACACATTCATATTCAATTAAACTTATATTATCATGAACCCACATCTCAACCTTAATTCCTTAAGAGGAGAGATTTAAATTCCTTGATTACACTATTAATCCCTTGAATTAGCATAGCCAAATGATTTGCATTAAGATAAAAGGTTTATAGATTTCCAATCCTTTTTACTCTATCCCTAAGCATAAAAAATATTAAGTGTTCTCTCTAATTCACTACTCAAAGGAATTTTTCTGTTACAATTGAATAAATAGGATCATACAAATGGGTGATCAACCCAAAAGCACACATTAGGCATAGAAGATAAACAATAACAATACTTTATTGAATAAAAAGGTAGTGATTACATGGAAGAAAAACCAATTACATTAAACCCTAATGAAAGAGAAGATTTTGCTAGTAGCCTTGGAGGAAGAAGCACTTGATGAAGAAACAATGGAGAACAAATCCCTCCACATCCAAAATCATCAAGAACATCTCGATGTCTCTTGCTCTCTCTCTAACATAAAAGTGACACTCCCTTGACTAGGGCAACATATCCTTATTTAAAGCTATAGGCTAAATAGAATCCAAGTCCAAAAAAAAATAGAATGAAAAATAAGGTAAAATTCACGCAAAGGTCGTTGCACAGGTGTGCGACTCCATTGCACGGCTGTGCAATTTTCTCACCTTCAAATTCAGCATTGCACAGGTGTGCGACTTCTTTCACAAATTCTTACACAGGTGCGTGAAGTTCCAAAACTTCAAAAAAATATTTCTTTTGCCCCTACAAAGCCTCCAAAGCTCTAGACTTCAACCAAAGTGATCCTTGATGCATCAAAATCATTCTTGGGATATCTCCACTGTTTGGTTCTTCTTCCACAAAGCTCCTACAAAACACAGGAAACAAACCAAAGTCAAACATAAAAGGTATAAACTAGAAAATCCTAGTTAAACTAAACTTTTTTTTTTCTTAAAACTTTACTCAAATGAATATAAATTAAACAAAGTTCAAAAGCATAAGAGATATCAAATAATAGCTCCAAAATGACACCAAAATATAGGAAAATATGACAATTTTCATTGGCCAACATCTCAATCTCACCTCCCTCCATCCCCATACCTCCAAAAACTACTTTTACTAAAATTTACTTCAAGTTCTGAAGCCAAGTCAAAGCATCCCATGATTGCCTTGATGACAACAACCATTGTTCATTGTGGGCTCTCCAAAAAAAATATAGCATCCGCAAATTGTAACAAATTAGCCTCCACTTTTTGTGTTCCTACCAAATAATCGAAAAAGAGTCTCTTTTTTAAGCTTTCTTCATCAAACCTTCCAACCTTTTGGCTACAATAGTTAAAAAGAACGGAATAAGTGGGTCAACTTGTTGTAAATCCCTTTGAGGTTTAAAGTTACTAGTTGGACTCTCATTCTCCCAAACTAAAATTGATCTTGACAAAAGATTCTCATACCTTTGCAGTGAATCCTCATTAGACTAATCAATCTCTATTGAGTGTGGCATCTTCTACCATTTTTAGTTTTCTTCCATCTTTTCTTTTTGTTATTACATATTTTTCTGTCTTTTCTTATGTTTTTATCATTGCTATAAGTTCAGAACAATATTTGTGCTATTTTTTTAACAAGATAATCAACTCAAGTACAATCCGGTAAAATAATGGCTTCAAATATATATATTCATATAACAAATCTTAATTTATCATGAAGAATAATTAATCCCATCCACGTAGTATCGTATTATGTACGTTCAGAGTTATCATTCCTTCAAATGTGTAACACACGAAACTGGTGGTTTCAATAAATGCGTAAAATATGTTCAGGTGCAGACCACATGCCCGCAATGATATTAAGGTCTTATTGTAGTGGAAGGATAATGGTTATATTTTTTAATATGGCACTATGATGTAACAAAAAGTAATCGTTCACAAATGTTTTGCTATTTGTGCTCAGTAGTTAATAAATCGTGTAGAAGAGGGACATTTGTAATGGTTAATATGTCTAGTGCAGTTTTTTCCATCTAGCAATTGATATATTATTTGTTTCTTTCAGAAATCCCGATGCAAATTAAACAGTTAATGAGGTGAAGAAAATGTGACAAATGGCATGTCAAGGCACCATATAAAATTTCACTAGATGTTGCAGGAGTAACACAAATGTATCGATAAAAATTTGCCTTTGACAAGATCAACTAAGGTCTTATGAATCTTGGACACGTTAAGGCTTTTCCACTTTTCCCATTTAATGCATAGATAGCTGGTCCTGCAACAAAATACAAAAGTGGGCATGCCAAGGCTAATATCATTATCAGTACTAATAATAAGACTCGTACTACGTTGAAAATATCTTTATCTGGTTGATGAGAACCAGGTTCAGATTCTGAATTGTATCATATTGTATTTTTTATTTTTGTTATATTAGTGATTTAATGATCAGGAAAGCTCTAATATAATAAAAGTTACGATATATATTTAGATTTAATTTAAATTAATTTTTAATTCATAAAAATATTTCAATATTATAATTTTTATTAATATTTTAAAATCAAAATGTAGAAATTTATTAATTTATGAATTCTTATAATAAAGTTGAGATAGTTTATGAAAATTAAGAAATTAATTTTAACTCATGTAAAAAATTGATTTCATTTCATTTTTTTAAATTTATTTTATTTCTGGTTGGAATCAAAGACGTAGAAGCATATAATCCCACTAAATATTTGGATAATAACAAATGCTATTAAAATTTATGGACTACTAATAATGTGTTATATGTACAAACATATACATACATGCTCTATATAATCAGTATAAATATTTTTACATTATTAACTAACTGAAAATTATATTAAATGCACATGTTTAAAATGATTATTTTAAAAATTGGTAGTAATTCATTATTATATAATGGGAATATAAACCTTGCATTCTTTATAACTCTACCAGTAGATAAATTCTGAGTACTGTATGAAAAGGAATGAACTAAACCACTAACACTAAAAAATAACTCGTGTTATGAACCGAGTCTTAGGTGCCAAAGGAAAACAGTTTTAGTAGCGTGCGAAAATAAAACGGATCATGAGTGAACAGTCGGATTTATTAATAAAGATAAAACTTACAGATGATAATTTTTTTTTTCCTTTTACCTTTTCTTCTTTCTTCCCCATTATACCCCTTTCACCTTTTACTATTCCTTTCCCTCTTTCTCCTGTTCTCTACCAAAAGGGCAGATCTGCGAAACTCAACCGCCATGGCCTTCCTTTCCATGCTCCACAACGCGGATTCACACACACCGGAACTTCATCGCACTGATTGGGGGGTTTACCACCTGAGGCGTGTGGTGGATGACGTCGAAGAGGAGCCGCACCTGGTGTCGCTGTTCCACGTGTTCGGGTTCTTCATACTGGTGTCGCCGCCGCTCGTGGTCATGCTCGCCAATCGGATTTATTCATTAACTTATATAAAAAAAAAAATAGATATTGCTTCTTCTTCTTGCAAATTTATTTATGTGTCTTCCAGCAAAAAAGAAGAGGCAAGAGGGAAAGGAGATGTGGCCAAAGAGGAGAAAAAAAAGGAGCAAAAATAATTATTTTCATATCTAAATATGTAAAACGTTGATAAATTTATATCCGAAAAATAAAATTTCAAATTTTAATTCTTGAAAATAAAAAAATGTGATGAAAAATCTAAAGATCCGTTAACTTTCGTCCGTTTAATTAGAGTCTATGTGATCATTAATGGATGAATTTATCATGATTGACATCTAAAGACGAAAATGACCATTTATCTAAAATATAATTTAATCTTCATATTTTTCTTTCTGTCTTAACTCTTACTAGTGTAGCATGATCATAAACACTTCAAAAAAATAGAAAAACAAATATAAGTTAGAACAAACATAATGATAAACATAATATTGATTAATAAATATAATTTATCTATTACTCTAAAATTTGTTAGATAATTTTGTCCAAAATAGGATATTCAAACAAAAATACATAATCATTAAGTTAATCCTTACAAAAAAAAAATTGAGATTCTGCTTGATTTTATGACTACCTATTGTTGTTACAATAGAAATTTAAGAAAAACAGACAAATTAGACTTATTAATCAATGTTATACTTATTATTATGTTTTTTTAGCTTATGTTTGATTGTAATATTATGCTAGTAACAATTAAAAAATGAAAAAAAATAAAGATTAAATTATATTTCGGCTAAATAATCATTTTCGTTCTTGAATGTGTAGAACATTGACAAATTTATCTCTAGATATATTACGTAGGCTCTTTCATCAACGGTAACGGACGGAAGAATAAATTTATCGTACTTTTTTTTTCTTTCGACGACTAAAATTTGAATTTTCGTCTTTTAGGGATAAATTTATTAACGTTCTACACATTCGAAGATAAAATAACTATTTATCCATAAAAAAAGATAAAATAAGAAAAAATGAGAGAAAAACTAAAAAAAAAAAATTGAAACTTTCGCACACTGCTAAAATGTTTAACTTATGCATCCTAATCCTCGTTGCTAATTAGAAGTATTGTCACAAAAAAGTATGCAACTTTCACCTAAGTTTTGAGTTCAACCCAAACTCACCTATCAATCACACACTATGATTTATTTTTATGTTAATTACTGATTTTAAAATCATGCTAAATCCACACAATAATTTAAAATGAGTTTAATAGTTATATATCACCCATAAAAAAATTTACGCTATTAATTCAATAAAAAAATTATTATTAATGTAATTTTTAAAATAATTATTATCATTTATAATTGTAGTTTACAATAACATATTTTCCTATTTTTATGATGAAAGTATGTGATATATTTATCTCTCTATTTAGTATAAAGAAACAAAAATAAACCATTAGTATATCTATCTATATAGTATCTAATAAAAGAGAAGTACTTGAAAATGTCTGTTGTGCCCCTATCTAGAATTTTGACACGTGCCACTTTCTTTGATTTTTTTGGTCATTTTGCCCCTCCCCTTTTTTGCACCATTTTTTTTGTTGTCATTACCACGTGTTGCTCCCTAATTGGTGGATTTTAATTTCCCATTTAATTTCGCTTCATAATCGCTTGTCTTCTCTCTCCATTCCTCTTTCTCTTCCTCAATTTTTTCCACATTACTCTCTCTTCTTCAATCTTCTCTTTCTCTTCCTCAATCTTCTCTTCCGCTCTCAAATTTGTGTTTTGTTTCCCTTTCTGGATTTTATTTACCTTAATCCTTCGTTTTCTTTTTCCTTCCCTTGACTCCACCATTCTAGGTTGTATCATCGTTCATCTCTTCCATCTTCACTTTCGTTCGTTCTTCAGCCAAGTTCCCGTCGTGCTCCACTTTGGTTTTGTTGTTGTGCATTTTTTCAACGACAAACGAGGTTTTGCTTTTCTTTTCATCTCATGCATGTTTTCTTTTCGTTCTCATGCATGTTAACTTTTCATTTTTCTGTGTTTTTGGTCCCTGTTGTCCATTTTTTGTTGAGTGGAGAAGTTTTGACTTTTGCTTCCTGTTATTGATGTTTTCGTGGTATGTCATGGTTATTTGTTTGGTGTTTTTTATGTTCCCATGAATGTTTGTTTTTCATTTCTCAGTGTTTTTCCTTCCTAACTGATTTTCCCCGCTTTGTTTTTGTTTTCTTTCTGATTTTCCCGCTTGCAATGTGGTCCACGAAAAAAATCCAATAGGCAAGTTTCTTTCTTTGTGCTTTGTTTTATGCATGTTTGTGCTTGCTTTGTTGCTGACTCTGGCACTATAATGAACTGATAAAAAAATGTAATCATGTGTTTTAATGAGTTGATATTTGCATGTTCTGAATTTCATTTCATTTTCCCTTTGTTTTTATTTTGTTCCATTAATGGAACTCCATGTTCACAGATCTATGAGGTGTGGAAGAACGACTAGCCACTATGTCTATAAGAACCTTGCTCCAGAGGTAATTTTGTTCACCTTTAATTTTTGGGGTTTCCTTTTGATTTATATGGTAAGATTATGCAAATTGATGGTTTTTTGGAATATTTGTTTCTGCAATATGAGAGAGTTGCTTCTATCTTGAGTAGTCATGATCTTCTTATTGTTTTGGCTAAAGTAGATGCCAGTGAGGAGAAGAACACGAGGTAATTTTGTTAACCTTTAATTTTTGGGTTTCCCTTTGATTTATATGGTAAGATTATGCAAATTGATATTTTTGTTAACCTTTAATTTTTGGGGATTCCCTTTGATTTATATGGTAAGATTATGCAAATTGATGGTTTTTTGGAATATTTATTTCTGCAGTATGAGAAACCTGCTTCTATCTTGAGTAGTCATGATCCTCCTATTGTTTTGGCTAAAGTAGATTTGTTATGTTTGGTGCAGGATGGTTTAATTTATATTTTTAAGATGCTGATATAAAAGTATGGGCAATAGTGAGATGGATAAAACTCCAAAAGAGAAGGAGTCAAAGACGTTGCCGCCGCCACCTTCGTCACAGGTCTAACTGTTTTTCTTTACTTCTATCTGTATTGATGGTTAATGGTCGGTAGTTTTTGTGTGATGCCAAAAGCATTTGTTTTTTCTTTCCCAGGAGTAGTCTTTGACCACCAGCACTGGAACAATTAATCTTGAGTGGCCTGGCTTTTAGGTTTTTATTGAAACAGTCTTTGTTGGCATTAATGGCTTATCATTTTCGTTATTGTCAAGATTGGATTTTGGTTTACCCAACTCCCTTATTTTGTAGGCATATTCTCCTATACCTCCACATGGTTTCTTGGCATCAAGTCTGATGTGAACCTGACTAGGAGCGGATCACTTGATACAGGCTACGGAGATTTGGATGACGCCACTTCCAGTGAAGGAAGATAAGTCAGGGTAGACGCCACAAGGATTACCTTGATAAGTCTGAGATTGGTTCAACAAGGAACTCAGAGAGAAACTCTCACCAAATTTTATCAAATGCCAAAAGTTTCTTATTGAAAACAAAAACCAATACTTATAGTGTATCTGAACAAAAAGATAAAAATAGACATGAGCCTTCTAAACAGTTTGGGCCAAAATTACAATAAATAAAAATTATAACTAAAAGACGTATTTAACTTGGGCCTTCAAATTAGTTTGGGCCTTCAGCAACAATTAATAGTCTTGATAGTGTCTCTGCCTCTGGGCCTTCATCCTTCTCCACTTGGGGGCTTTGTCCTTCTCCACTTGGGCCTTCGTCCTTCTCCACTTGGGCCTTTAGCCTGTATTTGGCCAGTTTCATGTTTCTCATCATTCCCTCCTTCTTGGAAAACATTTTTCCTCAAATGTCCAGGATCATCATCGGGTTCAAGTAACACTTCCTTCCTTTTCTTGTGGGCTTGCTTGGCATAGCTTTCATTCTTCTTTGCAATTTGCACCTTCACTTGGTCATACAATTTTTTCATATACTCAACTTTGGCCTGTGCATCCTTATGCCGAGTCTCTTGGGGCTTGTTGTTGTAAGTTGGCCTGTTAGGCAATGAAGCTCTAGGAAGGAGATCAACTTGATGTTCTATGCCTCTTGAAGGTGGCAGACCATCAGGAATCTCCTTAGGAAAGACATTTTTAAATTCCTGCAATAAGGGTTGAACACTAGGAGAAACATAAATAGTTAACTGATTAGAATTATCACACTCTCTCTCTTGTGTATCACTACATCTCTCAAGTGTATCACTCTTCCTTTTTCTATTCCTTTGTGGTGTCTCACTATTGTCTCTCTCTTGTTCTCTCTTTTCTCTCCTTCTGATTTGGTCATCACACACTTCTCTAAGGGATAGAGGTTTAAGAATAATTTTATGGTCATGGTGCTGGAAAGAAATCTTGTTGGTGAAGCCATCATGCACTGCTTTGGTGTCCTTTTCAATGTTGGCCCTCACTAGTGCCATCTCCATCTCCTTGTCCTCAACAATCAAACTTCCCTGGGATAACCTCTGGAGTTTCTGTCGCATGGTTCTACTGTAGCTAGTTGGAACATACCTCTTTCGCATAACCCTTCTCATCTCAGTCCATGTATCTATCTCCCGCCCTTCTTCTCTCTTCATCTCTCTTTGATTTTTCTTCCACCAAACAAGGGCATAGTCTGAGAATGTAGTTGCTGCTAACTTCACCTTCTGCTCTTCCGGATAATCATTGTAGGAGAATGCATGTTGAATCTTCATCTCCCAGGTAAGGTAGGCGTCTGGGTCACTCCTGCCTTTAAAAGAAGATACATTGAGTTTTACTCCCTCAATTTTGTCTTGCCCCTCTATTCGGTTCGATCCATCATTGACCTTTCTGTTGCCACCATAAGGTCTCCCAGCATTTGGATTCATTTGGTGCTCTAGTCCTTCTATTCGCCTGTAGAGCTCTTAATTGTTACGTTTCAACAAATGTTGCATTTGTGTAGTCATCGCGTCCAGTAATAAGCGTTGAGATCTGTCTAGTTGATGATATACACCACCATTGTCACCAGCTCCTGCCATGATTAAGGAACAAAGAATTTTGCAGTAATTTAAAAAAAAGAGATTGAGGACCTCACCACACTCTACTCATGTGTTTCTCTCTTTGATGGTAGTTCACTCGTGTTTGATTCTCTCAATAGGATTTTGTGTAATGTATTCCCTCTTGCCTTTTACCACTCGTGTTTCCTCTTAAGTTCTTGGATGGACCAAATTAGACACACAAGGTAATATAAAATAAAAGGAAAGACAATATAATTATCACAGACTGAGTAACAGATTTGATTTGGGATAACAACTTGGAATTGATTTCGATAGCAGATTGGATTTGATTTGGATAAAAGATTAGATTTGATTTGGATAATATATTAGATTTGATTTGGATAACAGATTAGATTGGATTTGGATAACAAATTAGATTTAATTTGGATAACAGATATGATAACAAATAAGATGACAGATAAGATAACAGATATGACCAGTAAACTTCAAATGCTCAGAATTCAAAGGAGAATCCCTGGGCAAATTCCCGAAGGGGATCTGGACCCACAATTTTCCTAAAAAAAGCCTCTAACTGTCTTAATTTCGTGTTCGAAGATCAAACACCAACTTTCTTTCTTCTTTTCTTTTTTTTCCAAAATTTCTGCAACTTTTTTTTTAAAACTTGAAACAGAATTCAAACAGATTTTTTTTGACACAAAGTCTGAAAGAAACAAGAAACAAGAACATGAACAAAAACGTGACAAGAACCAAAACAAGAAGAAACAAAGACACAAACAAGAACGAAACAAGATGTAAAAAAGAAGAAAACAAGACGCATGTGGGGTGTCCAGGTAATTGTCACTTACATTATAAATGGCAATCCCATGTACATGGTAGTGTTAATGATGGAAGCTTGCTTGTGGAGCTTCTATGGAGGCTGGATCTTTGAGCTTCAATGAGGTCCTTCAATGGTGATTTTTCACCATGGAGATGCAGCGGAAGGCAAAGGAGAAGAGGATAGGGGAGGCATCATCCACTAGGGAATAAGCCAAGGAAGAAGGAGCTTCACCACCAAGAATTGCCTTGGATAAGAAGCTTGAAGAGGATGCTTTAATGGAGGAAAAGAAAGGGAGAAGGGGGGAGCACGAAATTGAAGGAATAAAAGAAGGAAAGAAGTGGAACTTCAAAGTTACAACAAGTGTTACACATGCTTCTATTTATAGACTAGGTAGCTTCCTTGAGAAGCTTTCTTAAGAAAACTTCCTTGAGAAGCTTTCTTAAGAAAACTTCCTTGAGAAGTTTCTTTGAGAAAACTTCCTTGAGAAGCTAGAGTTTAGCTACACACACCCATCTAAAAACTAAGCTCACCTCCTTGAGAAGCTTCCTTGAGAAGCTAGAGCTTAGCTACACACACCCATCTAAAAACTAAGCTCACCTCCTTGAGAAGCTTTCTTGAGAAGCTAGAGCTTAGCTACACACCCCTATAATAGCTAAGCTCACCCCCATGACAAAAAAACATGAAAATACAAAAAAAATCCTACTACAAAGACTACTCAAAATGCCCTGAAATACAAGGCTAAAACCCTATACTACTAGAATGGCCAAAATACAAGGCCCAAAAGAAGAAAACAACCTATTCTACTATTTACAAAGAAGAGTGGACCCAACCTTGGCCCATGGGCTCAAAAATCTACCCTAAGGTTCATGAGAACCCTAAGGCCTTCTTTATCAACTCTAGCCCAATCCTCTTGAAGCCTCTTGCTCATGGCTCTAGTAACTAGTCCTTTCCTAGGGAGGATTGCATCATCCCCTTCCCCTTGAAGAGGATTTGACCTCAAATCTGTTGGTTCCTCCTCCTCTATATCAGCTCCACCTGCAAAAGGAATTAAATCAGAAATATTAAAAGTGGTGCTGACTCCATACTCTCTTGGGAGGTCCAACCTATAGGCATTATTATTGATCCTCTCCAAGACCTGAAAAGGTCCATCCCCTCTTGGGCTAAGCTTGGATTTCCTTTTAGTAGGGAATCTTTCCTTCCTAAGATGGAGCCAAACCCAATCCCCCTCATTAAGAACTAGCTCCTTTCTTCCTCTATTGCCCTTAGTTGAATACACCTTTGTTTGGTTCTCTATTTGGGTCTTAACCCTCTCATGCAACTTCTTTACAAACTCTGACCTAGATTCCCCTTCTTTATGTATAAAAGAAGTGTCAAGTGGGAGGGGAATGAGGTCTAAGGGTGTTAAGGGATTGAACCCATACACAACCTCAAAAGGGGATTGCTTGGTGGTTCTATGAACCCCCCTATTGTAGGCAAATTCTACATGAGGAAGATACTCATCCCAAGACTTATGGTTGCCTTTTAGAAGAGCCCTTAAAAGAGTGGATAAAGACCTATTCACTACCTCTGTTTGCCCATCAGTTTGTGGATGACAAGTGGTAGAGAAAAGAAGCTTAGTTCCTAGCTTAGCCCATAATGTTTTCCAGAAGTGGCTAAGGAACTTAGCATCTCTATCTGACACAATGGTCCTAGGCAAACCATGGAGTCTCACAACTTCCCTAAAAAAGAGTTTTGAGATATGGGAAGCATCATCCACCTTGTGGCATGGTATAAAGTGTGCCATCTTGCTAAACCTATCCACCACTACAAAGATAGAGTCTACACCTCTTTGGGTTCTAGGGAGCCCAAGGACAAAGTCCATACTAATGTCTACCCAAGGTGCAGATGGAATGGGTAAAGGTGTGTATAGCCCATGAGGCATCACCCTAGACTTGGCTTGTAAACAAGCCACACACCTAGTGCAATGCTTATGGACATCTTTCTTCATATGGGGCCAATAGAACTTTTCTTTGAGTAAGACAAGGGTCTTGTCTATCCCAAAGTGGCCCATGAGCCCACCCTCATGGCTCTCCTTCACAAGTAATTTCCTGATGGTTCCTTGGGGTATGCAAAGCTTTCCCTCTTTGAACAAATACCCCTCAGCCAAATAGTATCCATCTTGGGCCTTTTTCCCACAACTCTTGTAAATGGGAGAGAAATGTTCATCTAAAGCATACAAATCCCTAATGTTATCAAATCCTAAAATTTGAGCTCCTAGTGAGCAAAACAATGTGTGTCTCCTAGAGAGGGCATCAGCTACCACATTTGTTTTTCCCTTTTTGTATTTGATAACATATGGAAATTGCTCTAGGTACTCTACCCATTTTGCATGCCTTTTGTTTAACTTGCTTTGCACTCTAATGAACTTAAGTGATTGATGATCACTATGAATGACAAATTCCTTGGAAACAAGGTAATGTTCCCAAGTTCTGAGTGCTCTTATTAAGGCATAAAGCTCTTTATCATAGGTGGGGTAGTTAAGGGTCGCACCATGAAGTTTTTCACTAAAATAAGCAATAGGGTGCCCACCTTGCAACAAAACAGCTCCAACTCCCACTCCAGAAGCATCACATTCTAGCTCAAAAGTTTTAGAAAAGTCAGGAAGAGCTAGAACAGGTGCCTTAGTAAGCTTTTCTTTGAGCAAAGCAAAGGCTTGCTCTTGTTTTTCACCCCAGGTAAATGCCACATTCTTCTTCACTAGCTCATTGAGAGGTGATGAAATTGTAGAGATATTAGGAACGAACCTTCTATAGAAGCTTGCCAACCCATGGAAGCTCCTAATATCTCCCACACTTTTTGGGGTGGGCCATTCTTGGAAGGCCTTGATTTTCTCAGGGTCCACTTGGACCCCATTTCTACCAACTACAAACCCTAAGAAAACTATATTATCTACACAAAAAGTACACTTCTCTATATTTGCATAGAGGGTGTTTTTCCTAAGGACTGAAAGAACTTGCCTGAGATGTCCTAAGTGATCATCTAGGCTCCTACTGTACACTAAAATATCATCAAAATAAACAACAACAAATCTACCTATGAAATCCCTTAAGACATGATGCATAAGCCTCATAAAGGTGCTTGGTGCATTAGTGAGCCCAAAAGGCATCACTAGCCATTCATACAAACCAAACTTGGTCTTGAAAGCGGTTTTCCACTCATCACCCTTTTTCATCCTGATTTGGTGATACCCATTTTTAAGATCAATTTTTGAAAAGATATTGGCACCATGCAACTCATCAAGCAAATCATCAAGTCTAGAAATGGGGTGCCTATACTTTATAGTGATGTTGTTGATGGCCCTGCAATCTGTACACATTCTCCACGTACCATCCTTTTTGGGCACCAACAACACTGGCACAGCACATGGGCTTAGGCTCTCTTGGACCCAGCCCTTCTTCAACAATTCTTTTACCTGAGACTCTATCTCCTTAGTCTCCTGAGGATTAGTCCTATAGGCTGGCCTATTAGGAAGGCTTGCTCCTGGGACTAAATCTATTTGGTGTTCTATTCCCCTTAAAGGAGGTAGCCCAGGGGGTATCTCTTTAGGAAATATATCACCAAATTCATGTAAGAGTTCTTGGACCTTTGGGGGTAAGGTCTCAAATGTAGGAATTGTGGCAGTGCTAAGGGATGTTTCCCTTGATAGGAAAAGGTAGAAAGATTGTTTAAGAAGGGGTGCTCTTTTAATATCACCTTTTGTTGCAAAATGATTTTCCTTCTTAACAATCTTCTTGGAGGAATCCTTTTCCTCTTTTTCCTTCCCCTTGGCCTTTGAAGACAAGGCCTTACTATCCTTCTTTTTATTTTGTTTTTCTAGTTTTTCTTCCTCATCCCTCTTATCTTTCATAGTTAGTTGATCTCTGGCCACCTGTGAAGGTGTTTGAGGATGCAACACAAATTTAGTGCCAAGATGGGTGAGGGTAATCTCATTAGTTAGGCCATTGTAAATGATCTTCCTATCAAATTGCCACGGCCTTCCTAAAAGAATATGTCCTGCCTCCATGGGAACTATATCACAATTAACTTCATCCTTATATGTCCCAATGGAGAAAGGTACCTTCACTTGTTGGTTAACTATCATTTCCCCTTGCTCATTGAGCCATTGAAGTTTATAAGGTTTTGGGTGGGGAATGATAGTGAGGTTCAACTTGGAAACTAATCTTGTGCTACAACAATTGCAACAAGATCCACTATCCACAATGAGAGAACAAGTTTTATCTAAGATTTTGCATCTTGTATGAAATATGTTCTCTCTTTGGGATTGAGATAGATCACAAGATTGACCTCCAAGGAGCCTTCTAACCATTAAGAGGTCACCTTCTTCATGGGGGTAGACTTCCTCACTAGACTCTTCACCCCTTACTTCATCTTCACTTCCACTAGAGGAAGGGCAAGAAGTAGTTTCCTCTTCACTACTATAAATGTCTTGACCCCTCATAATCATGGTTTTCTTGGTGGGGCATTGAGAGGCAATGTGACCTCTCCCAAGACATTTGAAGCATTTAATGTTGCTAGTCCTTTCTTGGGAACTAGTCTTAGGGGTGTATTTCTCTATGGTCTTACCCTTTTCTTCCTTGGGTTTTGAAGGTGTAGCCCCCAAAACTCCTTGGGCTTGGTCCTTCCTTGGATAAGAGTGAAAGCCATAAGATTTTGAAGAAGACTTTCTTTTTAGTTGTTGTTCCACTCTTATACAAAGTTGGACTAGTTCATCTAGGTCCCTATATGGAAGGAGTTCAACCTTGTCCCTTACTTCCATATTAAGCCCACTAAGGAACCTCGCTATGCTTGTCCTTTCCTCCTCCCTAAGTCCAGCTCTTAAAAAGAGTAGTTCCATTTGTTGTCTGTATTCTTCAATACTCATACTCCCTTGTTTAAGCCTTTGGAGCTTGTCCATAAGCTCCCTTTCATAGTAGGGAGGAATGTGCCTCTTCCTAAGGGCACTCTTAAGATCATTCCAATACTCTACTGGAGGATCCCCATGAATCCTTCGTTCCCTAACAAGGGAAGTCCACCAATAGAGGGCATACCCTTGAAAGCTAAGGGTAGCCAATGGAACTTTTCTCTCTTCGCTAATGTGATGGCAAGCAAAGAGTTGTTCAACCTTCATTTCCCAATCTAAGTAGGCCTCAACATTATCTTTTCCATGGAAATATGGAAGACTAATGTTAACCTCTTGAGGCCTTCTATCCCTTTCCCTTCTTTGGGAGTGATGTTTAGTATGTGAACTATGGCGCCCTCTATAATAGTCGCTAAGTTCTTCACTTAAACTCTTGCAAGAGTCATGACTACTATAGGAGGCATGTTTTTCTCTTTTCATTTCTTTTATTATTTTTCTTCTTTCTTCCTCTCTTATTTTCTCTCTTTCATCTTGACTTGTTTCTTCCACTCTTTTTTTTCCTTTTTCTTTTCTCTCTTGTTTTTCTTTCCATAACTTGAGAGAACTCAACTCATCTAAGATTCTAGATAGAGGGTCCTTATGACTAGTACCCTCATCATTAACACTAGTTGAATGATGACTCATGTTGGTTTCTAAGTTGTGGTTCTTTCTTGTTGGAGGTTTGAAAACAAAAGGTAAAAGAAACTATGGTTGAAACTAGCCAAAATAAACACTAAAAGAGGTGTGAAAGATAAGGTAAAAAAAAACTAATTGGTAAAATGCAAGCTATCTAGGCGATTTGACAATGGAAGGTAAAAGAAATAAGCTATAAAAGTAAGCAAGAAATGTAAACTAGGTGAATCCTAAGAGTGTTTGGATGACCACATTCAAGGTTCCCAACAAAACACTCACTATCCTAAGCAAAAATTTCCTAAAATTATTACACACAAATGGAAGTTTGGTAACCTATTGGAGGCTCCCAACACACTTCCAATGAAAGGCCTTTTTGTTACAAAAACTTGAAAGCAATGAAGGTAAGTAAATTGCAAATTACAAAATTACAAAACGGTCCTCAATTTTGGTGGTTGTTCTCTCTTTGGTGATTCACTCAATTTGGAGTGCTTCTTAGTCCAATAGCTCTTAAGGTGGTTGGCCCCTTGCTTCTGGACTCAAATTCTTCAAGGGATGGCACCAATCCTCCTTCCAATTCCCTATATGGCAACCCACAAACAAGGAAACAAAGAGACAAGCAATAACCAAAGACAAAAAAAAAAATGAAATGAAAGCTAAACCAATGGAGTTTTAACAAGACAATTTTTCAAGGATTATTCAACAATTAAAGCAATGAAAAAGACATAGAAGCAAGCTAGGACTCAAAGAGAAACTTAGAATGGCTCTAGAGTAGAGTAAAAAAACTGAAAAAAAAAGACTCAACAAAACTCTAGCTTTGGCACTTGTCTTCACACTAATTTTGAATTGAAATTTCCAATTATAGAATAAATTTTGAGCCAAAACAACAAGCACCCTTCCCTTTCACCTTTTTTTTCTGGATACTGATTTTCCTGCCAACTTGTGCGATTTTTCGTATTTTTTCCTTTTATCCAAATCACTTGTTTCTTTTTTTATAACTTTTTTCCAGATGTCTAGAAAATTCAGTAAAAATTTCAGCTCAAAATTCGAAGTAACCAATTCTCAGTAATTTTTACAAGTTTGTATGCCCAAGCTGCCAGCACCAGCGATTTGTTTCTTTAAGCATGGTATATTGATTGCCTTGGGCTTACTTTCAACCCTCCTATGTATGTTGAACTCACTAGGATTGTTTACCACAGTTTTCGGAGTTCAATATTCACTTAGGATCAACATTTCAGCCAGCAATTCAATCACCAAAACTCAAATTCACAATAGACACAATCATAAAGAAACCTAAAAGTTCAAGAAAAGGTTCACAATCAAAGACTCTCTAAGAATTTTGCATGAACATGTTAAGGACTAATTAACATGAAAGATTTGACTCAAATCAAATAATAGGCTAAAAGAATTTCATACACTCATGAACAAATGAGTTAGACAAAGAAACAAGAAAATAAAATTCAGCACAACATAAGAAATCTTATGTGACAAGTTTCATGACTAGACATGACTTCTATGACAAAACTACAATAGGTGAACAAGTCACTCTAGATTTTTGAGGTTTTCTTCTAATTTAATATTTTTGTAAGAATTTTATGGTTTAGGTTTCAGCCACAAAAAATAACAAGACAAAACTCAAAGGAACCTAAACTCAACACAATTCATGGTTCAAGAACAAGAACAAGAAATTTGAACCATAGAAAATCAAATCCAACTTCTATAGCAAGTTTAATCGGTGGAAACTCTAAAGAATCATGTTAACAACATTTAGAACAAGACATGTGAGGAGATACATGGAGAAAAATGAAGAAACAACAATGGAAGAGAAGGTAAAGCAAAAAAATTAATGGAGGTTTAAGGAGCACCTACTTGAAGCTCTTGTGCTCTGATACCACTTGATGGAAGCTTGCTTGTGGAGCTTCTATGGAAGCTGGATCTTTGAGCTTCAATGAGGTCCTTCAATGGTGATTTTTCACCATGGACATGCAGCGGAAGGCAAAGGAGAAGAGGATAGGGGAGGCACCATCCACTAGGGAATAAGCCAAGGAAGAAGGAGCTTCACCACCAAGAATTGCCTTGGATAAGAAGCTTGAAGAGGATGCTTTAATGGAGGAAAAGAAAGAGAGAAGGGGGGAGCACGAAATTGAAGGAATAAAAGAAGGAAAGAAGTGGAACTTTGAAGTGTATCTCATAAGACTTTCATTCATCAAAGTTACAACAAGTGTTACACATGCTTCTATTTATAGACTAGGTAGCTTCCTTGAGAAGCTTTCTTAAGAAAACTTCCTTGAGAAGCTTTCTTAAGAAAACTTCCTTGAGAAGTTTCTTTGAGAAAACTTCCTTGAGAAGCTAGAGTTTAGCTACACACACCCATCTAAAAACTAAGCTCACCTCCTTGAGAAGCTTCCTTGAGAAGCTAGAGCTTAGCTACACACACCCATCTAAAAACTAAGCTCACCTCCTTGAGAAGCTTTCTTGAGAAGCTAGAGCTTAGCTACACACCCCTATAATAGCTAAGCTCACCCCCATGACAAAAAAACATGAAAATACAAAAAAAATCCTACTACAAAGACTACTCAAAATGCCCTGAAATACAAGGCTAAAACCCTATACTACTAGAATGGCCAAAATACAAGGCCCAAAATAAGAAAACAACCTATTCTACTATTTACAAAGAAGAGTGGACCCAACCTTGGCCCATGGGCTCAAAAATCTACCCTAAGGTTCATGAGAACCCTAAGGCCTTCTTTATCAACTCTAGCCCAATCCTCTTGGAGCCTCTTGCTCATGGCTCTAGTAACTGGTCCTTTCCTAGGGAGGATTGCATCAGTTAATGTGACCTATGATTGTGAATTATATTTGGAATTAGAGTGAGTCATAACCAAGTCCAATCACCAGAAGAATGGTGAGAATAAAATCACCATCTAGTAGAAAAGTCATGGCTGAAATGGTCATTAGTAGAAAAAAAAATTCATCAATTGGTACAAATGGTCATTAGTAGAAAAGTCATGGCTGAAATGGTCATTTTTTTTCTATTTCTCTTTGTCACTTTCCTTTAAACTGTCAGTTGCTTTACATTTAAAATAGTACATGTATAGTTATATATAGTTGGGATAAAAGTTTTTATTCTGTCATTCAACATATATGATACATTTATTCATTTTTATAAAAATTATCTTAAAAGACATATTTAACTATCATGATTTCTAATTGGATTGATAGTGTAATTTTTATTTACCATAAATATTAAAGTCATAAGTATATAGATAAATAATGGAAATTGTTTGGGCTTAGTGCTCCAACTTTGTTAAAGAGTGATTCGAATATGTTCAACTGCCTATATAGGATGTGATCGTGGAACTGGAGCTTCTTTAAGCGTATTCATTCAAAGAAAAGGAACAAATTAGAGCATCAAATACTTCGTCTCCTTTGTTAATTTGTCACTTATATTAATTTACATTTGAAAAACTGCTAAGTTTGTATATATTCCATCACTTTAAAAGATTAGGACATGCAAATTTCTTTTGACAATTCCTTTTGTTACTATTGACAATTTCTTTAGCATATTTATTATTTATATAATATTTGAATAATTTTCTCCAAGCTCTACCACAAGAGGCAGATATATGATCCAATTGATTAATTGCAAGAATGCATTTACAAGCTTGAGTTTTGATTGGCAGAAGAAGAACCGAAGAATAACCAGTTAAGGGATAATTCATAGGAAAATATTGCTAATTATCAGCATAACTGAAATTGTTTTATGCAGATTTGATCATCATGCTGGTGCTTTCTCATCTATTGGTTTTGTCATCTAGCCTATTATTTTTATTTATTTTGTGGTGATTATCAAATTATATATCTTCTAACTTCTAAATAGTCATGATGGATTCTACATATTGTTAAAGTTATGTTGCCATGGAGGTTTTCAAAAGGTCAAAAAAATCTCTCTTCCTCTGAGGTAAGAAAAATCGTCATTCTTCTCTCCCTCAACTCTAAGCTTTCATTTTCTGTCTTACAACAATTTTTTCTATTTTGTTTAACATATTGTATTTCATTCTGACGGATGTGGATTTGTCTGGAACTTCAATCATGGGAAGAAATTCCAATGACTGGTTCTTGTGATATTACTTATTATTACTTAACGAGTGATCCTGGTAATTTTCAGTGCATTTTATTTTAAATATTTTAGATGCTATTGACTTAAATATTTAAATTATTTTTGCAATTTTTCATTTTAAATCATAAATTTTATTGTTGTTTCAGGAAGCTGGATTAATTCAAAGTCTATGACGTTTGCGATGCCATTAAATTGTCCTAAGTATTGCTTTAGAATTCTATTTAATTTTATTGTTGTTGTTGTTGTTGTTGTTGTTGTTATTATTATTATTATTATTATAGAGAATGTAGGCTCTAGCTGAAGGCCCTTCTTTATGTTGTGCTGACAGGAGTTAACGCTGATATTTCCTATCTCTTAATTTTTTTTTTGCTGTCATACATGTTTGCTTCGTTACTAATTGTTTCCATTTGAAAGACATGTATATTTTTTTACTCAGACTGATGTTGATGGAAATGGGTCAATTGACTATCTTGAATTCATTTCGGCTACAATGCATAGGCACAAACTTGAAGGTGATAAACATCTTTACAAAGCATTCCAGTATTTTGATAAGGACTATAGTGGGCGAGTTTTGCAAGACTGGTATTTTAGTGTTTTTTCTGACCATTTGTGTTTGGACAACGACATAATGTTTTCTGTTTAAAGTCACACACTCATCTTTATATTTTTGAACTTTTTTATTCTCTACTTTGTGGTTTAGTTCTTCAATGTTAATGACAAATTTTCAAACAGAATTTGTCCTTTTAATTTGTTTTTGGCCTAATAACATGATGTTCGATAGCCCATTTGGTCCTGGCATGGTGCTTTTATCTGTAAAATACTAACATTTTTATGTTAAATTGAATTAATTAAGGCTACACCAATAACCCGATTACCTGACTTTAGGGGCACCCATGATTGATTGCTTTGAATATTGAATTACAAGAGAAAAAAATTGAATGGAGAATAACAGTGCCTTTAGATTGATGGACAGGTATATTACAAGAGATGAATTGGAGATTGCTATGATTCAACATGGAATCGGTGATGAAGCAACAATAAAGGAAATAATTTCTGAGGTGGATGCAGATGTCCTATTTCTTATGTTGTTAATATATATTGTATGGTGTTATAATTATTTGTTTTTTTTATTATTACCTTTGGACCATGATTTTTGTTGTCGGAGGTTGACAAGATGCATGTCCTTATAAGAAAATGGGATTCCTTCCATATTATACAATAAGGAGTAGTATTGAAAGTACAAATCACATTTTCAAGCACTATATTCCTATGGTCCTAGATTTTTCCTATGTCAATATACAATATCCACTTTGGTCCTACCTTTTTTTTCCTCTCATTTTTTTAGATATTTAACACTCTCTTTTATGTTTTTTTCCTCTCAGCTGGGTTGTGTGTTCACTAGCCAAGATACAAACGAAGTGAAAAAAATGAGAAAGGTTGTGTATTCACTCGCATCATCAAAGAGGCACCAAATTTTTCACTTTTGATTAGTTTTTCATAAGACATAAGTTAACTTATTTCCTATTATTAAATTCACAGTACATTACCCAATTACAATAACTAACACATGGTAGGGCTCAAAGAAGCTGATGATTTGACAACATGAATATTCATTTGTTGTTGTTGTTGTTATTATTATTATTATTATTGTTATGTAGACTCTAGCTGACGGCTCTTTTTTATGTTGTGATGATAGGAGTTGCATGCTTCTTTATGTTATTCCTAATAAGGAAGGAAAGGAAATTTTTTGTTACATGTTTGTTCATTTTTTGTGTGAAAGGGAATAAAATGGATAAACAAAATATTATTCCTAATAAGGAGGGAAAGGAAATTTTGAATTCCATAAGAAAAATGATGTCCATAACCACAAAACTATTTGTAAAATATCAAAAAAGTTATAGAAAAAAGGAAGCATGCATTCACAAATTACTCATAAAATTTATCAACGTGAGAAAAAAATATACATGTCTTGCAAATGGAAACAATTTCCTTTCCTTCCTTATTAGGAATAACATAAAGAAGCATGCAACTCCTATCATCACAACATAAAAAAGAGCCATCAGCTAGAGTCTACATAACAATAATAATAATAGTAATAATAATAATAATAACAACAACAACAACAACAACAACAACAAATGAATATTCAAATTATTTATTCTAAGAAAAATCTCAACAAGCACTTCTCTACCCACAAGAAAGAGAAGTCCTTAATAACACAAGATAAATCTAAATATATTATGATTCAACGCATTGTTAATTTCTTAAAATAAAACATTTTAAGTTTAGGTCTTCCAATTATAGATCTATTTTTTTTAGTACTTTAAATTTTCAGAATGCTGCTTTTAGTGTCTCACTTTCATTTTGGAGGACTAAAGAATTATTATTTCCCGTCCCTCAAATTCACTTTGTAAACTAAAAACAAAATTCTGCAAATTTAATATGTAATTAGAAGATGAAACTAAAAGTGTCTCCAATATAATAAACAAATGATAAGGAAAACCTATGTATAACACAACATGAATTTAATTAGTATAGGTACATAATTTCGTGGTTTTCTACTAGTTTTTATCATCAGAATTCAAATATTGGTATCTTCTAAGAATTCTCTAACTTTTAACATCATGAAGTCAGATGAAAAGAAAGACAATAGATAAGAAAGTAAACTAAGAATATTTATTCAACTTAAGTTTAAACTGACTTGTTGATAGACAATTGCATTGTATTTCATTACTTCTTCTTTCACATCTCATAAATACATATCCAATATTTTATATTTTTAATCACAATATTATTATAAATATTTGGTTCTATTTTTGTAGCATACATTCGTCCCTATATTTTCTTTTATTGCTACCATGCAATCGAAAATTACAATCCTTGCTAAATAAATTACCAAATGACCCATGCGTATAGCTGAATTATTGAATGAAGCAAGCCTAATCATTTGGGATGAAGGTCCCATGGCTCACAAATTTTGTTTTGAAGCACTTGATCAAAGTCTAAGAGATATTATTAAGGCCAAGTCCAGTCCTCATAAAATCTTTGGAGGTAAGGTGATGGTGTTTGGTGGAGATTTCCGACAAATTCTATACTGCTCTCATTTTAGATCTATTTTAATTTCCATACGGCCTATTAAATTATTATCGATGTTAAATCTATTTTAATTTCCATACTGGTAACTGAGATTAGCTACATTTACGTTATCATCCAATTTTTTTCCAAACATTAATTTCAGTTTAATTTAATGTCTATAGACTTCCACCTATTACAGCAAAACATCTTCCTTCCTGCGGTTTCCATATGACAATTTTAAGAAGATTCGGCCCTCCATTGCAATGGACTGTCGTCACGCTTGACGTTGGCACTGGTGACAAGTACGTTGTCCAACCATGGTACCAATTTCTTGCACAAGGTGATTTTATTCATGGAGACAAGCTCTCATTCTACTACAGGCCTCACGACAAAATTTGGGAAATTGTTATTAGAAGACAAAAAAACTAGGGTGACAACGATAGTGACTGAATTTTAATTTGTATTTTTTGGGTTTTACAACAATGTTTTGTTAATTTAGATGTTGAACAATTATTTAAGTTTATATATTTAGCCTTTTAGCTTTGCTAATTTTGTTGTTTTCACCATTATTTAGTTATTAATATTCAATTTTTTTATCCTTCAACACTGAATTGCATTTTGGAACACCAATTCACGTGAAAGTGAAACCTGTGGTACCCCTCTCCCATGACCCTACCATTTTTCCGAATAATCAAAAGAATTAGGACTGGTGATCGACAGGTGAGATTTTCTGTGGTAAAATACCTCATCACTTTAGTTGGAGAGGGGACCTCAGCCTCAACTCATCACCTTCCCTTTGTGTTCTTCAGTATTTTACATTAAACATTGGATTTGTGTCATAAGAGGATAACTAGATAAGTAATTATAAATACATGTGTGATATTAATATGGAAGTACTTTTAAGAAAAAATAAATTAACCTCTCTTTAAGAAAGATACTATAAGAAAAATGAGATCATGTAGGGTCTCATATATACTTTTTTTGGGCAATGTAACGACCAGTGCATACACACAAGCTTCTGGAACCCTAGCCTGTCCCAAAAATCAAACCACAAAAAACCAGACAAAAAAAATGCTAACCAAAATCGCAAACTAATAGGATGAATATGGCAAGAGGACCATAAAAAAACATAGAAAATGCAACACACAGGGTTTTGAAACCTTCAACATGAAGAGAAAGGAAAATCTAAGGCTGCGACACGTGGGACTTTTTTCAGTTTTTTTGTCATTTTGCCCCTCCTTTTTTTTGCACCATTTTGTTTTGTTGCCACCACCATGTGTCGCGTTGCATATGAAGTTTCAAACATATGTCACTCCCTGATTGGCAGATTTCAACTCCCCATTTAATTTCACTTAATAATCGAAATTGTCCCCTCTCTCCCCGTTTCTCTGCCACCTTTATTATTATCATTATTATTATTATTGTTGTTGTTGTTGTCGTTTTTGTTGTTGTTGTTGTTGTTGCTATTATTATTATTATTATTATTATTATTATTATTATGTATGCTCTAGCTGAATGTCCTTTTTTATGTTGTAATGCCGATAGTGAACATTGAGATTTTTCTTTGAGGTTGCTGGTGTGTGTAGGTGCTAATAACAAAGAAAACCATTTTCCTTTTAGGAAGCACTAACTTTCATACGGTTACATTGGTGAAATTCATGCAAGTACCAACTTGTCTATGTAGTAATCCCTTTGTTTACCAGTTTGCCTATGCAGTAATGTTTTGTATTACATAAATTTCTGACCATCTTTTTTTTTCTTTTCATTTTAACTTTTGTTATTCTAATGACAAAGTTTCTTGATGGTTTTTTTTTTCTAATTTTCTTACTTTCTTTCTTTTCTTTATTTCATGTTTTGTGCTTCTTTGGTATAATTTTTCCCCGCCTGTTTATTCCTTTATTTGGTGCTTTTTAGTTCTTTGCTTTACCACTTACGCACTCTAGGAACCTCAAAGAAAAATCTAAATGTTCACTCCCAGCATTACAACGTAAAAGCATACATAATAATAATAATAATAATAATAATAATAATAATAATAATAATAATAATAATAATAATAATAATAATAATAATAATAATAATAATAATAATAATAATAATAATAATAATAATAATAATAATAATAATAATGTTTTAAGCCATAAAAATCATGAAATTCGTCTACACCATTTATAAAGCGCAATAAACCATCCAGACCCACCTCGAGGAAAAGACATTGAAGATTACCCACATGATCTTTTAGATAGGCTGAACCAATGATAGCTCTAGCTGAAGACCATTTTTTATGTTGGGATGACAGGAGTTGCATGCTTCTTTCTGCCCAGCCTAGAATTTCATCATGCTTGCTTTGATAACAATAAACCTATTCAGGTATTTCCTGCTTTCCTTTTCTTTTTCTTTTTCTTTTAAATCATAAATTGTATTGTTGTTGCAGGAAGCTGGATTAGGATTCTATTTAATTTTATTGTTGTTGTTATTATTATTATTATTATTATGTAAGCTCTAGCTGAAGGCCATTTTTTATGTTGTGATGACAGGAGTTGGATGCTTCTTTAAAGGGGTAATCCTATATGTTCATTCCCTTTTTTTTTTTTTCTGTTATGGACATTTCATGCATTTCTTCAGGGCAACCTAGAATTTCATCATGCTTGCTTTGATAACAATAAACATTGCCTACTTTTTTTTGTAAGTGTGAATTCAATATATTGCATGGCTCTTTTAAATACACTATGTGAGTACCTTCATTCTATTTCAAATGTTTCAAATATGAAATTTCTTTTCTTGTGGCTTTTACTATTAGTGTCATGTTTGCCTATGCAGTAATCCTCTGTATTACTCTGTTTTTTTACTATACCTTTATAAATTCCTTGAAGAAACTGATTTCAGCCACGGAGACGAAGTGTCGTTCTACTATAGGCATCACGAAAAAATATGGGAAGTTGCCATTAGACGCCAAAAAGATTGGGACGACAACAACACAAATTAGGTTTTAGCGTTGTTATTGAATCTATTTTGTTATTTTGGCAGACAATTTTAGTTATCTTTGTTTAGGACTATCTTTATACTTATGTTCTATGGATTTAACAATCAATGTACTGCACTATATAAAACTCTTTAATATGAATATTAGTCTTTTTCCTTTTTTTACAATACCTTTCTTTTAATTCTTTCATCGAAAATAAATTGGTGAACGACCCGTGCGTATTCATGGGTTTCCGACTAGTTGATCAACTAAAACAAAATTGCATTAACTTTTAGTTTCGGGTCTTAAATATGTATATTAGATATTCTAGGGAGAGTTTTGGAATTCAACTCTTTGAAGGAACCAGGCGGAAGAGAACCTGTTTGAAGGCGCAGATGAAGAAGGAGTTGCATGTAAGATTTTACCAAGCCTTGGTTCTTGGAGTCACCATTCGCTCTCTTATTCTATTATTACCACTGCTTAATAATTATATTTGATTCAAATAAAATTATTTCTCTTGAAAGATATATATGGTCTAAATGAAAAAAATCATTTTTATTTTTTAAAAACAACATTTTATAATTTTATTTCAATCAAATAAAAATTATATAATCATTTTTATTTCTTCTTCTCTATCTTCCTTTTCTTTGGATTTCTCAAAAATAACCTTACTCTCTTTCACTGTCACTTTCACTTTCACTATTTAGAAAATGTGGTTCTTCAGTCAACTGTATATGCAAAGCGTTCTCTTCAAGTCTTCTAATAACCGTGAAAGTTGCCAACACTGACTTTTTTTAATATTATTTTTATAAGAGGACTAACTTTTATGTTTTTTTTCATGGTTTTTATATAATACTTCACTACTCTAGATAATAAATACTGTACGAAATTGCTGTTTTCGAAGGGCATAGTCATACTCCTAGATACAACAAAAAATTCAAATATATATGTCATGATTGATAAATGACCTGTCTGCATAAAAAATATTAAAATTAATTCAAATCTATTCTTAACACACTTGTAAACACTACTAAAAAAATGAGATTTAACATCGTCCTATTAACATCGTTTATTTGAAAATTGATGTCGTTAAGCACTTACAACATCGATTTTCAAATAACCAATGTTAAAACTGAATTTAGTGTGATTTTAACATTGGTTATTTGAAAACCGATGTTGTAAATTCTTAACGACATCGATTTTCAAATAACCGTTGTTAAAGTCACACTAAATTTAGTTTTAACATCGGTTGTTTGAATATCGATGTTGTAAGTGCTTAATGACATCGATTTTCAAATAACCGATGTTAATATAAACTATTTTTCTTTAATTATTTATATATTATTTAAAAAATCATATATTGAGTTATTAATTATATTTTAATTACAAAAAATATAATAATTAATAAACGATAACAAATTTAAAAGGTAAGCATTTAAAAATTAAACTAATTTTTTAGAATAAATTTTGTGATTTTAATTTTATTATTTCATGATTATCATTTAAATATAACATACGCTTATATAAATTATTACATATTAGTTCATTTGAAAATAAAAAAAAATTGTTTTTAATAATAGAATTTAACTTTTATAGAATTTTTATAGAATGTTGGTAAAAATAATTAATCGTAAAAAAATTAAAATTTATCGTTAATATATTTTATTTAATTATTATAAAAATAACCACTATTCAAGATAAAGAGAAAATAAAAATAACAACGATTGTTTTGTACATGCACCTTAGAATGAAGTGAAGAGTACCCAACGATATGTTTAGTGATTATTATACTATTCAACAATTTCTTTTTTTTTTTTATAAAAAAGTAATTATTGCATTATTTTTTAAAATAATTAATATTTTGTGGACTATAGAATTTTTTATAGTTCGAAATAGGAATTTTTCTTATTTTTTTTGTTTGAAATGAAAATGAATTTTAGTTTTATATGTTAAACCAATAAATTTTTTTTATTGAAGTCATTATTTGTTTGAAGCTACTTATTTAAATAATTGAAGAAAGGGAATTGACCCCACGCCCACATCATAGATTATGCTTATCGATAATTAGTTTCAAATGATGAAACTTCATGAAAAATTCCATTAAAGTAACAAAAGTCTTTATGATTAAAAAAAATTAATTTAAGAACTTGGGATAAATAGTCGTAGTTGCATTAATTTATGGACTGCATGATTTCGATATTATCATGCTAAAGTAGGTAGTAGGTTGGCCCTGTGGTTTTTTACATTTTTGTTGATCGAGAAATACAGTAAAAATGTTTTTATTTTTGGTGCATGTTTAATTTTATTGTGTATTAATTTGAAATAAACAAAAAAAACATATTTTTATTATATATATATTATGAATTGCAATCTTTTTTTTTCTTTTATTCATGATCAATATCAATATTTGAAATATCATTTATAAAAAAAAGAATATAAAATCGCCACTCACCACTCACGAGTAATTTGTCCTTTTCCACATTCCGCAATGTCATGACCCACTCTAGAGAAAAGCACAACACAACATTGTTTCTCTCGCAGCTTCATCGCTCTGTTTCTCACTCATTCGTGACTCGTGAGTCTTCTCTCAACCCTACTATGCTTTTGCCCTGCATGTCTTTTTTAGGGTTTAACATGTTTCCTGTGATTTTAATTTGAAGCGTTGTTTTGAAACCTAATTTGTGTTCTTTTTCGTGCCTGTGTGCTTGAATTTGAATGTGAGGGATATTCGTTATTGTTGTCTTTTCCTTTCTTTTTTTTATTCGTTAGGATTGATAGGATAAAGCAAAGAGAGAAAGAGAATGTGAGGGATTCCATGACATTCACGATATTAAGTTCTTGTTTTCATCGTAAGAGTAGTGGAGGCTTCTCATGGACAAAATCACTGACATCGACCCAAATTTTAACTCCAAAGGCACCACCCTATTTTGCTGGTCAAACTCGCATTGATTGTGTGGTAACAGTTCAATGCTGGTCAAAGAATGGGTAACAATTCAATGCTGCATTGAATTAGGCTTATATCCAAAGAATGTATTAAAACATTAAGACAGAAAAGTGCGTATTGGGTGGGGTTGGTGTGTCTCATAGTGTAGGACACTATGTTCCAATGAGTTCAAAGTTGGATAATTTTCTTCTGTCCTTTATTAATTGATTGAAAACACAATCAAGGCTCTCAACCTAACTAGCAAGTTATAGGCATATTTTCTTACAAAGAAATGTGTGGCTCCTAATTTTTGAGAGTTATCCAATGAGGGATTATGTGTTAAGGAAAGAATACAATGTTAATAATTAGATAAGGAATATGTGTTAAATAATTACCAAAAAAAGTGTTAAATAATTAGATAAGAAAGGAATATGTGTTAAATAATTACCAACGTGATTCTTATGTGTAAACATACTATTTTGCTTCCCTTTCTTTTTCGAAAATGATTGGTTGAAACAGTTCTTGAAAAAAGTTAAGAAAATCATTATTTTTTAAACAAGTTAATTTGATCTAATTTTCCTCATGGTGTAAAGCGACACTTAGTCAATTCAAATGATTATGAATTCTGCACAAAACAAGAAACTTGCTTTTGTAGGTTGTTTGTGGTACATGAATTTATTATTATAATTATTTTCCTTGGATTCTCTTGAACCCCGAATAAAACAAGAAACTTGCATTTGAACATTTTTAACTGGAAGGAAGCTTATTTATAATCTAGATTACATAGATTGATATTATGATATACATGCATGTTTTCCTGTAATTTAAGACTAGATAATGCTAAGAATAAGACACAGTCATTTAGATATATTATATAATATATTATGATTTGGTGCTTGAAGTTACACACTAAAGAGGTTAAGGTCATGGGACAGGCTCTTAACACATTCCTTGCTTGGCCGACACATCTTGTCAAGCATTTATCAGAACATGTATTTTAGTGTCATTAAATGTTTATTTTTTCCATTAAAATGTTTGTTGTGATTAAATTATGTCAATTAACTATGTTGGATAAACAAGGAGCTGTGGGACTCGCAAAACTTGCAGATAGGCCAGATCATGAGGTCAATGATCCCCTATATCTGATGACATTGACCATCCCACAGCTTTTTCTGAAGTCATTGCAGGTTGTGTGGGATGCTACCTTGTTTGACCTGTTTAATGAAAACTTCCCCTTGTACGTAAAGCATGAAGATCTGTCTGAAATAGCACATGGTGGTCAATGTGTTAGCATCTCTATTATACAATTGTGGATTCTGTAAGTCAAGTTAGATTATTGTTAATTACCTAACTTATTGTTTTACCTTCATGCATAATTTACTTTGTGTTAATAACAATAGGCATATGACAGAGACAAGTATGCGAGTGGGGAATACTGATGTGTATGGATTCCTCGAGCCACAGTCTATCCAGAGATATGGCCAATCGCAATTTGAATCAGAAAGTTACATTAAGAACTGGATGAAAAATTCAAAACGGGATGTGTACCTAGGAGCCTACCTGAATGGGTAACTTAAACTCAACAAATGAATTTAAATAATGTATAATAGTATAATAATCTATATTGGTCTCCACTGCAGTGCACATTGGCAAATGGTCGTCATTTTGCCTAAGGAAAATGTTGTCATTTGGTTTTGTTCGTTGCATAATAAGCCAGACAACTACCTCAAAGGCATAATTAATAGGTCTGTGTTGTTTTTCAATACATTTGCATTAGCATTAGTCAGGAACATCAAAATTTTAATTGTACAATAAGCATCCATGTTTGTATTCAACAGGGCTTTGAAAGGACTGACGATACTCAACAAAGTAAATCCAAGCCTCTTGCTAGGTGGATTGTTGTTAAAGTAAGTCATTTAAACAATATGTTTCTACTTATATTTTAGTACTGTGTAAATGAATTTGTACTCAACGTTGAATATCTAAATTTCATAATGTATTTAGTGTAATAGACAAAAAGGAAACACTGAGTATGGGTATTACGTCATGCAGTGAATGTCAACTATAATCTTAGGAAATGGTAATTTTTAATTCACCAAGTTTTATTTTGTTATGATTACTAATATATTATTAACTTATGTTTTATTATATCATGTAGTACTTCACTGATCCTAGACCATTGGAACCAGAGAGATTGAAGGCACTTCGCATCCAGTGGGCAAAATACTATTTGAAAGTTAAAAATGAAACTTAGGATGTTTAGACAATTTTGTAATTGTAGTTTATATTTACTTACTTTACATTTTTTATAATTCATGTCTCAACATTAAATATGCTTTAAATTCATAGTAATTAGTAAATTTCTCATGAAATTTCTGGTAAAAACTGTTTCAAAACAGCATGAAAGTTATATGTTGTGTGGTTTGATTTTAAAATTTGCAGGTTAATTTTGGGTTTATTGAAAAAATAGACAACACATTAAAAGAAAAAGTTCTAAAACAACATTGGTTTTGTAAAAAACTGATGTTGTTAGTAACATTTAACATCAGTTTTTTAAAAACCGATGTTAGTAACATTTAACATTGGTTTTTAAAATAATCGATGTTATATGATAAGAATTATGAAAAAAAGTTATAAATCTACATATCAACATCGGTTTTTAAAAAATCGATGTTAAAAATCGATGTTGTAAGTGACATTTAACATCAGTTTTTTAAAAAACTGATGTTGATATGTTGATTTACAATTTTTTTTTCATAATTCTTATCATATAACATCAGCTTTTTAAATAACCGATGTTGTATATATTAGTTAATATCAGTTTTGAAAAGCCGATGTTAACGATAATAACCGATGTTGAAAGTCTTAAATAACCGATGTAAAAATCTTATTTTCTAGTAGTGAAAAAATTATCCCAGATAATAAACAAAATTTTTCAATCTAAGTTGTATATTATATTAAATTAGGTTGATATCGATAAGTTAGTAGAGTCATGTATATTATAATTAGTTTTATTATTATTGTATTCACAACAATACAATTTCTTAATCAGACAATTTTATTCTACAAGAAATTTTCTAAATTAAAATATATAGATTAAATTGTAATTTTGATTCCTTTATAATTTTAAATCTATGATTTTGGTTCCTTTATTTCTAAATCAAGACATGTAGTCCTCCTAATTTTTTGAATAAATAATTTTGGTTTTTTCGTCAGTTGATCATTCAAAGTCAAACATTAACTTTAATTTGACATATTGTGACGTGACACTCGTATAGGTTGTTGACATGACGCTTATGTGACAAAGAGTTAAATAAAAAAAATAAAAAAAAGATCTTAATAGGAGTTGAACTCATAACCTTTCTTTCAAAGAATAAATTGAGATTTTTACTAAATATAATAAGAAATGAGGTTAAATTGTGATTTTTTTACTAAATTTAAAACCTTTTTCTAAAAAAACAAAGTTATCATCTCATGAAGTGAGACTTAAGAAAAATAGATAATAGATTTTCATTGGATAGATCAGACGATAGTTTTAGATCTTTGTAAAACAAACAGAGTTTTTCAAAAGCAAAGTTCAAACTTAAACCCTAGGTTAGTTCAAATAACAAAAGAGAGAAAGAACTGAATAAGACACATGATTTATAGTGGTTCATTTCAACCATCGAGACTACGTTTAGTTCTTAGCAAACCATTAAGTTCTACTAACTTCAACAAGTTACAAGTATTTACATCAAGCTTGTTACAACTAGTATTCTTTAATCTACCAAATCACTATTGGCTCTAACACAAATAAGAAGATTTATTGGTTTGATTGCACAATGACTAACACTTTATCATCTTACAGATGGATAAGTAATTTCAACACTTAGTCATTTTTCTCAAGATGAACAAAGTATTTTGAGAGCTTTTTTAAACTTTAGAAGAATTTCCATAAAGATCTTTTTACCCAAAGAATGAAATAATGAGCGCTTCAAATCGTGCTTCATATTTTCAAATCTTTTGGTATATATAAACCTTCTTCAATCAAGTATATGTTGTCTCTATACGGACATATTTCCTCTCTTAAGCTTGAGTCTGAAGAAAATGGTCATTGGAGGCATTAAATGCATGTACTTCTTCATGCTGAGAAACCACTCTTCATTGTTGGTGTGTTGAACACTACAACAAGAAACCACTTCCTTTTTATGTCAGAGCAAGTTTGTGTAGCAAAACTTTTCTTTTGATGGCGATTGAGGAGTTTCAGAACTTGACTTCATTTATTCTTTATAGGATTTGATGGATCCTAGAAGAATGTCTCTTCAAAATAGATCTCAAACATCATATTAAATGAAGTCTTAAATGTCATCTTTAATGTGGTATCAAATCATGATTCTATCTTGTTATTGTCTAAGACATTAGACGTAGACTTTACAAAACATGTTCATATAGCACATAAGACACAACTTTTAATCTTTGTATTTGTTTACATCTAATCAAAATAAATGAGGGTCCTAATTCGTCTTATAACATAAATATCTTCTGGCTTAACAATCTCCTGCTTTTTGGTGATGTCAAACAAACACAAATTTAAAAAATGAAAGTTGACTTATAAGATATCACATTAAAGTGTTAGACAGTCTTATCTTATGCAAAGGATATATATTAAAAACATATCATAATGCATCATAAGACTTTGGGATAAATTCTGAGATATAAAGATTTTTATATCAAGAAGATGTGTTTTAAGTATAAAATAAAATATTTTATTGCATAATTAACCATAAAACTCTCCATGAACTAATGCTTTCTTCAGACTTTGTCACTCCCCTTCAGGTGGTGCTGAGCTTCAATTTTTACTTTTTCTTCCCCTTTTGTTTGACAACTTCTTCATCAAGCTTTGTAAGAAACTCATCACCAAAGTCATTAGAATCAGATTAGAGATGAATAGGGCTACTGGGTGGTGTTGGAGGATGAGGAGGTTTTCAGCCAATGATCTTATTATAAAGGTAATCTCCAATCATGAACCATTTGTGAGCCTTCTTCTTAGCATGAGCACGATCCTACAAGGCTTAAGCAAGGGCTTCTTTGGTTCTAGTTAGTTCCGCTTCAAGCAAATGAACATAAGCACAGGAAGGTGGAAGATCATATACTTGGACATCTATGGAATCAGAAGAAACTTCAGCTTCTTCAATGATAGGATCCATGTGGTGTGTGAAGAAGAATTTGGAGAAAGGCAGGAACACCACAAAGGAGAAGATGTGATTAGAAACAACATAGAATTCCATTGTTCATGTACAGACCATGTTGAAAGGAGTTTCTTGGGTGAAGCAAGTATGGTTTTGGGTTTGATAGTATTGCTTAACTTCATGGTGAACTGCATCTACATGTGACTTCACATCAGGTTCTAGACTAGAGCAATATTCCTTCAATCTATAAAACCTCGTCATGGCTTACCAATCTAGATTGGTGAGCTCAACCTTTTGTTTGAGAGCTTCAAGCTCACGTTTAAAAAAGATGACCAGGTGGAGCTTTAACAAATCTAATTATTGGAGTGTCTTCATCATATTCAATCAACAACTCCTTGCCTTTGTAGCAATTGGCCTTCTGATACAGAATAAGCTTATCAACGACTATCAAAAATTGAGTCTCTGGAGTAGCTAGGCAATAAAATTGTGACTCCAACATGAAAGACATGTGAGTGTTGAGCCTTTGAATTCTGTGAAAAAAACTTTCCTTGATCTAATCTCCTTTTTGTAGGCATATAACTTCATTCTTAGCTCATGGTCATAGTTTGATAGCTCCCAGTCTTGAAAGTTTAGACTTTCTTGAGGTGTTTCCAACTGGATCTCCTCTGCCTGAAAAGTCTATCCAAACTTGGTATGATCCCAAGGAAGAACAACATTGAAGGTATATAAGAGACCCATCAACTATTATAGACCCTAGGGAGTAGAGAAAGGCATTTCAACAGACTCAACCTCTCTACTTTTCCAAATGAATGCACCTGGAGGATACACCTTTATGTTTATAGGCCAATGTTAAAAAATCATATTGTTAGGGATGAGTTCAATAGTCAGTCTTAGAGGGAACTCCTTGATCATTGGTTCCCTATCGCCATATATGTCAAGTGCATACTCTTCTTTTTTAGGCAAGGTATCCCAAGATGAATATAAGAAATGATCAATACCTAGAAAACCTGCCTTCCTGAGTTCAGTGAGATTGATCTTTTCCAATTTCAATTGTTGCATCTTTGGACAGAGTGTGAGTCTCAATTCTTTGCAAACATTGTTACAAGTTTGTCACTCTAGAACTTTGTCTCTTCTAAAACCATGATACAGTCTAGTGTGAAGGTAAGGATGCACTTGAACATATGGTTGTGTATGAAAAGGTAGTCTTGAAGGAAAGATCCATGTTGTGGCTTCCTGTTCAATTGGCTTCATCAATCTGCAATTAAACCTAGTGAGCTTAATCTTTTGTTTGAGAGATTCAAGCTCATGTTTAAAAAAATGACCAGGTGGAGCTTTAACAAATCTGATTGATGGAGTGTCTTCATCATATTCAATCAACAACTCCTTGCCTTTTTAGCAATTGGCCTTCTGATACAAAACAAGCTTATCAACAACTATCTTAAAATGAGTTTCTGAAGTAGCTAGGTGACAAAATTATGACCCTAACATGAAAGGCATATGAGTGTTGAGCCTTTGAATTCTGTGAAAAAAAAACTTGCCCTGATCTGATCTCCTCTTTGTAGGCAGATAACTTCATTCTTAGCTCAAGGTCATAGCTTGATAGTTCCCAGTCTTGAAAGTTCAGACTTTCTTCTGGTGTTTCCAACTGAATCTCCTTTGTCTAAAAAGTCTCACTATACTTGGTGTGATCCCAAGGAAGAACAACATTGAAGGTATATAAAAGACCTGTCAACTATTGTAGATCCAAGGGAGTAAAGAAAGACATTCCAACAAACTTAACCTCTTGACTTTTTCCAAACGCTTGCACCTGAAGGATACATCTTTATGTCTGTAGGCCATTGATAAAAGATTAGGCTGTTAGGGTTGAGTGCAATAGTCTGTCTTGGAGGGAACTCCTTGATCATTGATTCCCTATCGCCATATATCCCAACTATGTACTCTTCTTCTTCAGGAAAGGTATCCCAAGATGAATAAGAGAAAGGATTAATACCTAGAAAACCTGCCTTCCAGAGTTTGGTGAGATTGAGCTTTTTCAGCTCCAATTGTTGCATCTTTGGATGAAGAGTATGAGTCCCAATTCTTTCTAGACTCCGTTGCAAGTTTGTCACACCATGATATAGTCTGGTGTGAAGGTAGGGATGCATTTGAACATCTGCTTGTGTATGAAAAGGTGGTACTAAAGGAAAGATCTATGTTATGGCTTCCTGCTTAGTTGGCTTCATCAATCTGTAATAAAACCTGTGGAAGATTTTTGAGACTCATAAGGTTTCTTCAGACATCCTCATTTGTTTCCTTGCCTCTGGACCTCCATAGATCTCTTCGCGTTGTCTTAGCACATCTTCATCCATTGTATCAAATTGATTAGAAAAAAAGTTGTTCATCAACATCAGAGCTTATAGTGAACTGGTGGAGTTCTTCTTCCATTGCAATGATCCAATCATTATCTGTCAGAGCTTCATCTATCATCCTAGGTTCAATTTTAGACACAAGCGTATAAGACACAAGATCTTTAAATGGTTCAATTCTTGGTTTGAGGTTGTTGACTTGATAATTCTCCAGAGTGAGGAGGAGTTTTGTCCAACTATTTTACTTTATCTATCTTGGGTGCAATAGATGGACCAATTTGCATATGTGCAAAATCATCCTCAAGGTCTGATAGTTTCCTAAATGTTGTTAGACCATCATTGAACTTAATATGAATAGATTCTTCCACAACTGAATTTCTAGAGTTAAATACTCTGGAAGCTTTAGACGTGTCAAAATATCCTAGGAAGATAACTTTATCCACCTTTGAATCAAACTTTGCAAGTTGATCTTTGGTGTTAAGGATAAAACCCTCACATTTAAATGGATGAAAGTACGAAATGTTGGGTATTCTTCCTCTCCATAGTTCATAAGGAGTTTTTTTAATCAATGGTCTTATCAATATTATTTTTTGAACATAGCAATTTTTGTGTAATGTTTCTACCCAAAAGTGTTTAGGAAGTGAGTTTTCACGAAGTATAGTCCTTGCCATTTCTTGCAGAGTTCTATTATTCCTTTCAACCACCCCATTTTGTTGAAATGTTCTCGATGAAGAAAAGTTGTGGAAAATGTCATTCTTTTCACATAATGATTTAAACTCAGTATTCTCAAACTCAGTTCCATTATTGCTTCTAATAGAAGAAATACAAAAAACTCTTTCATTTTGAACTCTCTTATAAAATATCTTAAAGACCTTGAAGAACTCATGTTTATGTGCATGGAAGTAAACCCATATTTCTTTCCTGTGATAGAGCCATATTTCTTTCCTCCTAGACTCAACATTCGAGTTGGTCCGAACAGATCCATGTGCAACAATTGTAACGGTCTAGTAGAGGAAATAACATCTTTAGATTTAAAAGAAGTTTTCATTTGTTTCCCTTGTTGACATGCTTTATAGGGAAGATGAGTTTTACAACAAATCTTAGGTAGTCATTTCACTAAATCCTTTTTAGATAGTTTTGAAATGTGCTTCAAATTGACATGCCCAAGTTTTTTGTGCCAAATCCATTCTCATCTTCTCTAGAAAGTAGACACGTTACATTCTGTTTGTTAAACCGATCAGATCAATCTTATTCAAATTGTTGTGTTGTTTGCCAATAAAGAAGGACTTACCATTTTTTGTCTTGATTATAAATTGGTCTTTGTTGAAGATACAATATAACCATTGTCGCAAAATTGACTTATGCTCAATAAGTTATATTTCCAACCTTTAACATATAAGACATTGTCTATGGAGGCTAAAGAAGGAATACCAATTTTACCTATACTAGTGATCTTTCCCTTACCCATGCCTCCAAAGGAAATTGTTCCTCATTCAATTGGCTTTAGTTTGAGGAACATAGACCTTTCCATTGTCATGTGTCATAAGCAACCATTGTCCTTGTACCAGCTTAAATCTTTCCCCTTTTCCTACCAAGGATATCTGCAACAGGAACAATATGAGATTTTGGTACCCAAATCTTTTTGGGTCCATGAGCATTAGTACCCTTAGACATTTGTTTCTTCTTATGGATGCATCTAAACTTGCAATGTCTAGACTTACCACAAAAGTCACATTTGTTTGAGATAGATTGCAACTTAGAAGATGATGCTCTTTTTTCTAGTCCTAGGTCAGACTTATCACGTGGATGTTGATGGAATTTTAAAAACATGGTTAAAGTGTTAGGGCTTTCCAAAAACTTCCCAAAGTCTTTTGTAAGACAAATGATCTCCTTTCTTACTTTTTCAATTGTAGATGATTCGCTAGTCTTAGTGGCCTACCTTAGACTTTCTTCTGAAGTCTGGATTTTCATTTTCAGATATTCATTTGATTTTTTTAGCTCAATGTTTTCACAAATAGATATTTTTTTATTTTTCTTTATACTTTTTGCACTGAAGAGAAATCATATGACTATTCTGAAGAAGATCAATATAGGGTATATCTTTTCATTGTCTGGTGAAGAGCAAGAATGAGTATCAGATTCAGATTAAGTTTTTACCTCAACTATCTCATCTATATTGGCTATCAGACATATGTTGTCTTGCTTGTCATCTGAGCTGGTAGTCTTCTCATTGTTTGAGTCATCCCAAGTGACCATCAAACTTTTCTTTTTCTTATCACTAGATTGTGTCACTAGAGTGTCTCTTTCTTTTTAACTAAAGACACTCCGCCTTCATATGTCTAGGCTTTCTACATTTAAAATAGATGATCTCATTACTTTCCTCATTGTGTTTCTTTTTGAATCTTGTATCTTTTCACTTGGAGGAGTGCTAGAACTTTCCTTTCTTCTTCATCATCTGTTTGAACATTCTGGACATAAGAGCTACTTCATCGTCTGTGGATCCTTCAAAACTGTTATCTGAGTTGTCAGACTTAGCCATCTGCACTTTCAGACCTTTAGACAAAGCTCTTTCTTTCTTCTCGTCTTGAGCTGGTTTCTCTAGTTTTGAGGGCAATAGAATCCATTTTAGGTAGATGATTCCTATTGTAACGCCCTGAAATTTCATTAACTGAAAATCTATGTTTAATGTATTTCTTGTGTTATTTGATTATTTGATTCATTTGGATGAGTTAGGGTGTTGTGTGCATTAGCTATGTGTGATTACTTGATGTTGATGTTAGGTTATGTGGAGTTTGATTGACCTATGTTGAAATTGTGAGATTTTAAGTTTTACCCAAACTTGTTATGATAAAACTATGATCCCAGACTCGTTAACCGTTGGATCACCTTCAAATTTGAACTGTAGGATTATAACCCATGTTTTCATGCTTTGACCATTGGGATTCATAAAATAACACTTGTGTACATCTCTCTTAGTGAGACAAGCACGCTAATTACAATTCCTACCCAAGGAGAAATTGCGCTCAACGTGAAATGTCGCGCTTAACATCAAAAGTGGAATTTTGCTCAGCGAGATGAGCTCGCTAAGCGAGATTTAAAGATTATAAATATGTTCTTTGGCGTGAAAAACACGATTTTTTAGTCTTCTTATCTCCAAACACCCACCCAAACCCTAAACCTTATTCTCCTCCACCCACGACCACTGGTGGCCACCACAAGCCGTCGTTGCTTACCGTTGGACCACCACACATAGAGGAACATTTTAATTGGAGTGGAATCTTCAAAATCCACCTCAAGGATTCGGTAGAGAAAAAATCTTTCAATCTTTTCTTTCATAGTTTCTCTAAGGTAACCTTGACTTCTATGTCTTTCTCCTAGTTAGTTTGAGCTTCTCTTAGTATCTCTTGTGTTTTGGCTACCGTAATTTGATGTTTCTATACTTCCTTTGAAAAACCCTTGAAAATGAGATGTTGTAAAAGTTACATTTTTTTTATAAAATTGATGTTGTTTTTGTAACCTTCATTGAACCCCAATCACATTGGCGTGAACGAAATTTCAAAATGATGTCTCTTGGTAGTAGAACCCGAAACACCCCTTAGCCGTTTTATTTTGATAGTGGTATTTGACCCTGATTGTTGATATTAATAGAGGGATATCCATAGATGAGGGGAGTTTACTATAATTTATGGCTTTGATACCATAATTGGGGTCGGGGAACCCAATTATGGGAATGTATGTCTATCCCTGTGCATGCTGGTTTTCAAGAAAGACAATGTTTTCGACTAATGGGATGTGATACATCTGTTATTGATACATGACATTATTGTTTTATTAGACTTATGTTGTCAGAAGACCTAGCGAGTGTGAATCTTTGGCATGAAATTTATATGTGTGTATGTGTGGAATGTGATTACTGATGACCTTGTTATTGATGATCATGTTGATATGAAATGATGTTGTTATTGTTGATAATGCCATTGAGATGAGATGATGTTGATTTTAATAATGTCATTGAGATGATGTTCATGTTGATAATGTCATTAACATGAAATGATGTTGATGTTGATAATGTCATTGAGATGATGATGATGTTGATAATGTCATTAACAAAGAACTTTTCTCCTCTCATTCTATCATTGGCCCTAAGTTCATAGATATGGATTTCTTTCCTGATGAGAGTTTCGAATGCATTCAAGCATTTCAAAACTCAAATCTCATTCCTTTTATGTCTTTAAAATTGCCTGTGTATTCTGAATTGGTAAAAGCTTTTTATTCTAACCTTGAAATTCAAGAAAGTACCTTGATTTCTGAGGTCTATGGGATAAAGATGGTCATTGACCAATCCCTCTTCTATGATTTGACCCAATTGTCTAGTGACGGTGTACCATTTGAAGGTGCACTAGATGTTGATTGGAAGTTTGATTTTTCTGTGCATGATGCCTGCCGGTTGGTTTGCACCAACCAAGCGGATATGACCGGAAGGCTGCTTGCCGGTTCATTGGCTCTTGAAAGCCGCATCCTTCACTATCTTATTATTCGTATTTTACTCCTAAGATCTTCAAACCTTGCACAGGTTTCTGAAGAAGATCTTATAGTCATGTGGGCCTTTCATACCGGCCGATAAATTGATTGAGCACACCTAGTCCGATATCGCATGCATAAGGCATTGCGATTAAATGCTCCTTTACCATATCCACATTTAGTCACTTTTTTCCTTCAAAATTTTAACATCCTTCTTGATTCTGAACCTTATGTTCCAATCAAGAGATCTTTCTTGATCGGTGCTGTTGTGGTTGCGTCCTTTGGTTAACGCAAAGAGCGTGATGGCTCTTGGGTATAAAAGGGTGCTCAACCAAATGATGATGAAGGACAATTACCAGTTGAAGGGGACTCTTCACTCCTTCAAAGTATTTTGGACAGGTTTGATGGACTTCAGACCTATGTTGGTGAAAGGTTTGATGCTTTGGAACAACAAGTGGACATGCGATTCGATGCAATGGACTCAAGGATCACAAAGGTTGAAGAAGATGTCACCATCATTCGCGACTGTCTTGATTTACCTCCACCACCATCAGTTTAGACTTTATTATTATTATTATTATGTTTTGTTTCTAAAGCCTTGTATTTGGCTATATGCTTATGACATTTGAAAACTTAGTATTTTTAATATTTGCTTAGTATGACTGAATATTTATGGATTGTGATATATGACTATGTAGTTTGCATTACAATTTGGTTTATGTCTTGCTTCATGAATGGTTTAGAATCTTTTATGATTATTTTACAAAATATGTTTTGTGTATATGTTTTAAATTTTGTATGATTTACGCACTTTGGCCTTTTTGATGTTGCCAAAGGGGGAGAGAAAAATGGGTATTTTAAGAAATCAAGATATTATATTTTTTCAATACTTTAAAATTAAGCATAAATTCAAAAAGAAAGGGGGAGAAAGGGATGAGTGAACTGTAGAACAAAATTGTATGCATTCTCTTGATTTCAGGATTGTCATCATAAAAAAGGGGGAGATTGTGGAAGCAATGTCTTCCAAGGTTATTTTGATGATGCCAACGAATCAAGAGTTAAGCAAATTCCAAAGATTCAAGAACCAAGTTTCAAGAATCAAGATTCAAGAATAATCAAGATTAAGATTCAAGAATCAAGAGAAGACTCAATCAAGATAAGTACTAATCGATTACCAGAAGGTAGTAATCGATTACCAGTGTTTTAAAACGTTAAGATTTCAAATTTCAAGAGTTACAACTTATGTTTAAACAATTTTAAAGTATTTTAAACTTGTGTAATCGATTACACAATACTTGTAATCGATTACTAGAGCTTCTAAACGTTTTAATTTTCAAAATTCAAAATGAAATCGATTACACCTTAATGGTAATCGATTACCAGTGACTGATTTCGAAAAATACATTTCCAAAAGTCACAATTCTTCAAGTGACTTGTTTCTGAAGATTTTTTCAAAATTCACAACTTTTTAAGTGACTAGCTTTAAAGAAATTGCCGAGAGTCACAAGCTTTGACTTGAGTCATCAAGAGATTATAAATATGTGACCATGGCATGAGTTTCAATCATCAATCATATTTGAATCATCTATCTTTCAATCTTTTTTCAACATCATCTCTCAAACATCTTTCAATCAATCTTTCAATATCTTTCTACAGAATTTTCTTATTCATTTCTCTTCATCTTTCTAAAATTTTTTTATCAACACTTTCTTTTCCAAGAAAAGTTCTTTGTTCAAAAACTTGTGCTATTCATCTTTTTCATTCTTTTCTCCCTTTGCCAAAAGAACGAAGGACTAACTGCCTGAATTCTTTTGTGTCTCTCTTCTCCCTTACAAAAGATTCAAAGGACTAACCGCCTGAGAATTCTTTTGATTCTTCCCTTCCCCTTAAGCAAAAGATTTCAAAGGACTAACCGCCTGAGATATCTTTTGTTTCCCCTTTACAAAGATTCAAAGGACTAACTGTCTGAGAATTCTTTGTCCCAACACATTGGAGGGTACATCCTTTGTGGTACAAGTAGAGGGTACATCTACTTGGGGATTGCTATACTAAGAAAAAGAGAGGGTACATCTCTTGTGATTCAGTTCAAGTGGAGGGTACGTCCACTTGGTTATTCAAAGAGAACAAGGGAGGGTACATCCCTTATAGATCTTTGGCTTGTAAAGGATTTTACAAGGTTGAAAGAAATCTCAAGAACTGCAGGTTGCTTGGGGACTGGATGTAGGCATGGCTTGTGGCCGAACCAGTATAAATCTTGTGTTTGTCTTCTTCCCTACACTCTTTAATTTCCGCTGTGTACTTTTACTTTTGGTTAAATTTCTATTTTTGTTCTTTACTTTCTTGACTTAGTAGTAAAAGCCTAATTGAATCTAGTAACATTAAGAAGGAAAGATTTTTAATTAGTCAAGACACATTCATAATTAATTCAACCCCCCTTCTTAATTATTATGAGGCCACTTGATCCAACACCAACGTCGACTAAGAAAATCTAATTGACATCTGCCAAAACACCCTAGCTAACATCGGCTAAAAAATAACCCTAGCCGATATTCGCTAAAATATAGCTTTGGCTGATGTTGGCTGTAAAAACCTTGCTGACATTGGCTGAAAAGCCCTAACAGGTGTCTACTTAAAGGTTAGTCATGACCGATGTCAAGCAAAAAAATCATTGGTCAACATCAACTGAAAAAACCTGGATGACAACAAAAAAATATATCCTTGGCCGATGTTAGGAAAAATTTCTCAAGACTGACGTCAGTAACAAAATAACCTTAACCAACATCATCTAAAAAAATCTTAGCTGATATTGGCAAAAAATAACTTTGATTGACATCATACAAAAAAATTCTGACTGAAAAAATCTCGACCAACGTCAGTGAAAAACAACTTATGTCGATATCGGTCGTAAAATTTTTTGTCACCCATAGTTGTGAGTGTTGAGCAACAAAGAGTCGCGAGCAAGAACGTGAGTTAGAGTAAGCATCTGCAAAAAAATAATTTCAAATTCTATATTTTTTGAGAGAATTTGAAATCTCACTATTTTAGTCAATCAAAATGATTCATAAATATACCAAAAATTAAATCTCTTTTCAAATACTCTATCCAAACAAGTTATTTTATCATGAATCATTTTAAATTTCTTGAGAAAATGAATTTCCATGTTAAATTACTCCATCCAAACAAATTATAAGGGTTTTTTTTTTTTTGTCTATAAAAAACCCAACTTCTAGTCTATAGCAATTGTCATCAAAATTTACCTACACTCTGAACTTTCAACTTCAACGGCAATGTTTTATGACATAATAAAGACATGAAAAATCACTTGAACTATGCATTGACAAAAATCATAATCAATGCAAACTTTTGTGCATATATACCCTCATCCTTCTTTATTTTCAGTACAATGTTTTTGAGATTCACACAACACTGTCGTGAACTAGCTTTTTCTTTGTCTAATTGTCTGATAAAATAATGAAAGTATGATGTTTAATTTTTAGTGTACGTTACTTTTATTTTATTTTAAATTTAATTGAGAATATTTTAATAAACAATATAAGATAAATAGTAAAATGCAAAATATGAAAAAAATAACATTAATTACTCACTTCGTCTGTATAGTTACATACTTTTTATACGTTAGTCATTTTAATTTCTACGTACACATATACTTTTCTTATCCTTTTTAGTCTTTATTCTCTAAAATTATAGGGATTAAAATAGATTAAAACTTATATGTATAAAGAATAAAATAAGTTAATAAATGTATATGTAAACTAAAACAAATAGTTTTTAGATATAAAGATTAAAACATAAAGATTATGCAAACATTGAGGCTCAAACTTGTCTTTTAATACAAAACGATCTCTATTACTTAATATTGACATATCATACATCAAATAATATAATGTCAAATGTAAAATAATAAATTATATGCATATCACATCATTGCTATGTGATGACATCAAAAACTATGTAAAAAAATTAAACTTTTTAAGGAATATAACAAAATAGTTAAACAATAAAAAATAAATAAAATTATATCAATGAAAGGATTAAAACAATTTTTTATCCACAGAAAAATTAATAACAAAACTGCAAACCAATTAATAAGCTCAACATGTATATATTTATATATTTTTATCTACTTTCTTCTGCTCCCCAAACCTACCTTGAGTAAAATTTAAACCTGGAAGATTAGTATTTAGGCTCCAAAAGCATATTAATAGATATAATTCATAGTTTAACTCAAGTTGTCAAGACAGTTGAAATAAATGTAGAATAAAAACCATTGGTTTAAATGGTAATTATAATTTTTAATATAACAACCAAAATGTCTTTTTGAACTAGAAACTATAATTCAGAAGTTAGAAAGAGGTAATTATACATATATATATATTTTTTTTAAAAATATCCTTAAGAGACGACCCTTTTCATTTATTTTGTCTTTCTTCTCTAGTTTTTTTTCTTTTCTGTCAAACACACTTAAAAAATTCTCGACACACAAGTGAACATTTTGCAAGTTGTTGTGAAACTTTTGTATGTTAATGCATGTGCAGTTTTTCATGTTAATGTGCATTGAATTTCCAGAACACAAACGTGATGAAAGAAACCTAACAACGACATTAGAACTGTTGTAAACAGTGTCCCACGGTCCAAAGACACCTTTATACGGCAAGAAACAGGAATATAAACATTTTTCCTCCGATAAATCCAAACTCAAAGGTTATGAAATTATGTGTGGATGCTGTTAACGCAAAGTGTCAATTCTTGATTGATTGTGATAGGCAGAATAAGCAAATTTTACATATCAATTTTCCCTTTGTGTTCGACTTTTAGCAATATCAGTTGTTTGTTTGTTGGTTCACAGTGGACCCTAAAGATATATAGACTATAAAATTCAATGCACGATGTTTTACTTGTATGTTAATAATTATATATATGCATGATATCATGTGAAATATTTAACAAAAGAAACATAGATACAGAAAAAAAAGAGTATATATAAGTTATTGTGAAAACTAACTAGAGGAATAATATTATTTATAATATAATAATATATATTTTAAAATTATTAAAATTTTGATAATTATTATTTTTAGAATAAAAAATTAAATTCATGGTTAATTAACTTATTCTACAACAAGTAACATTATAATTATAATGTTATAGAACTGATTTTATAGATAAATGAAATAAAATCAAACATGTGAAACAAATAATTGGACAACCACAATTGTTTTTTTTTATCAGCAGATAAAAGTATATATTGATCATAAAGGTACAAGTAATATCAAATTACACAAAGGTATCTGTGATATAATTGATAAATAATTTTGTTATTTAAACATGTAATTTTGATTTCTAATATTTTATACGTAGAAAAATATTTATAAGAGTTGTGAATTCTTTAAATAATTAATCTTAACATTTTGAGAAAATAGTTTTTCACTTCTAACTGAGAGATACTTTAATGATTAAAGAGATAGATAATCTAAAGACGCAATCTGAAGACTACAATAAAAATGATTTTTTTCATATATTTTCTGTGAGACTTTCCAAACGAACAAAATTGAAACTTTAGCAAATCAATACACTATAGGTCATTTCCAGGTTTATCTTCCATTTATCTGATAATGACAACTATCATCAGTATAAAGAAATTGAGATAGGAAACACTTGTGAAGAGGTTATTGCATAAAATACACGCACAAAAGTGATCCTTTTTTAAGATAAAACACATTGAATTTAGACTAATATGACATCAGATTAGTTTGAAATTATTATTTTTTTCAAAGTAGCTTCCATATTTAAAAAATTAAGTCAGACAAACACACTTCTGTGGATCGAACACTTGTCATGTCAGACATCATATTTTACCCACATTGGACTTAAAGTACTAATAATTATTAAATTTTGCGTATCATTCAACCAACAACGTGCTTTCAGATTTGCAGTTGAATTTTACACACTCAGATTATTCAACGCCTTGGTGTGCGGCTCATTGGAGTTAAAGTACTAATAAAAGCACGACTATGATGCAAGGCATTTGAAGTTTAACTAAGACTTCAGTGGACATAACTATATTCAAATTTATTTTATATTTGTAAACTTCAACTCGTTTCTTTTGTTTACAATTGTATTTCAAAATGATTAGGTCCTCCTCTCACGTGGCATTGCTAATGAAATGTATGTAATTAGTTGGTATGTTCAAACCACAAACATATAACGCCATACTATTGACTGTTCTTAAGAGTTATTAATTACAAACAAGAAATTCAATATTTTCAAAGACGTGGAGGTTGCCGGCAATTTTTCTCGTTTAGTTGCTGAGTTTAAGGAATGCTATTCATAGTTTCTTCTCCGTGCTAGATTTATCTAATTGTTTGGTGGTCTACTTCAGTGTTTTCAGTACGTTTCAGTCGAATTTTCTTTTCATTCACACAGATTTGGTGTTTGTTCGGACAATAACAATATATACCTTGTTTTTGTCGGATAACTCTTGGATAATGTTATTTATTCCTTAACCAGTTCACACACACACACACACACACACACACACACACACACACACACACACACACACACACACACACACACACACACACACACACACACACACACACACACATTTGAAAGGAAACAAATGGAGAATATTATCCCAACTTTTTCTTAATTAAGTACATGTTTAAATTAAAGTTGGAAAAGTCTAAAAAGTATTTTTATTCTAAAAAGCAACAATTTTTTTCTTTCTTCAGTTGGTGTATTGAAATTCATTATTGGGCAATGAAATTCACAAATATACTTTCCAAACTATAATGCAAACGTAATGATGCTTGAATATTCAATGAAAGAGGTTTTGACGTAGTTCAAAGAAGGATCACCTTTGTAACTAAAAATAAACCTTTTTCTTAAAGATTCTCACTCAATCGCACCTAAGTTAACCCTAATACCGTGGTGGTTAATCCTTTGCCTCTAAATGAAATCCTAATTCCTTTTGTGGAATCAAATATTGGGTGGCCTTATTAAGTACAAATACTCAAAAGGATGCATACGATCATATTATTCCTAAAATTCACAATATGCATGTCTTGCACACTTAAAATCTACTAATTACACCTAAAATCCACATTATGCATGTCTTGATTTTCATTGATAGAAAGTATTAAGAGTGAAAAATCAATATCGATTTCAATCCCATTTCTAGAGATGACCAAGATATAACCTGTACTTACCAAAATCTGGAGCTAGGACACATTAGGATAGATGTGGCATAAGTGGACTCCCAGACTTCATACATTGGTTTTGAGAGACACCTTTGTTGAAAGGATAGGAGGGGAAACCTATAAAATAAAGGACTCTGACGCTTAAGTAAGTATATGAGTTAGGAGATAAAACATGTATATGCTTAAGTATAAGCTCAACTGAGCCAAAGAGAGAGAGAGACATAGGCTCATTGCTCGTGTGTTGAAGTGTGTGTGTTGGATGTGTTGAGGGTTCAATAGAACCTGGTATTTATAGGAGTGGAGCGTAACTGTGGGTCCTTATTTGTAGGGGTTGTTATAGCCTTTGCAAATAATTCTTGGCTTATAGATAATAATCGAGAGGTTATAGATAAAAGCTAAAAGATAATTATACCTTGTAGATAATGTGTGGCTTTGTAGATTATTAACTACTTGGCAATAGATAAAGATATTCAAATATATTTAAATATTAATAGGTCAGAGATAACCTGTCAGTTAGGGAACCTGACTGCTAACATGAGTTCATTAACATGTGTTCATTAACATCGATTTTTAAAAAACCGATGTTAACATGAGGTCATTAACATCGGTTTTTTAAAAAAAACTGATGTTGTGTTTTAAGTTAATTGAAAACTCAAAACTCTTTTCGCCCCCCGCTCACTTTCCCAAACCCCCATTTCATCGAAGCATCTGAACACTCTCACCACTGTGACTCACGACTATCACCATTGTCATTGGCGTCACTCGTAACTCTCACCACTGTCACGCTGTCACTTTCACCGTCGTCTATCGGTTTCGTTGTCATTGTTCACCAACGTCTATACGTGTTTGGGACGCTTGTTCTGGAATGCTATCATCGTCGTGTTCCGTCAGCCACTGTCACTCGCGACTGTCCTCCAAGGTTTGTTCTTCTTTTACTTAGCTGATAACTCGTTGCGATGTCATCATTGTTGTGTTTTACTTTTGTTGATGAAACATTGTCTTACATTGAAGTTAGTTTGAATGAAGAAATTAGTTTTTCACACACACACACACACACAGAGAAGAAGTTTATTCTAAAAAATTAAAATTACAATTGAAATCACTTGAACACGAAATATATATTCTACATTCTTGTAATGTTGTTTATCCATGGCCATTTGCAGGTGACCATGAACCATTGCGTGAGAAATTGCCAAAGATTGGGCCCTACAGGTCTTGCTTATACACTTGTGAGTTAGTCTTCTATTTTTTTTGTGCCATATCTTAAACTTGGTAAAAATTGAGTTTCTATAGTTGCTACTCTTGTTGTGTTTAAGTAATAATGGTCAGCAAAATGGGCAAGGCATTCTGACTCGGGTTTTTTATGGTTTGTTTTATAGTTATTTAATTTTGAAAAATGATGAAAATAAATCTAATGCTAACCCAACCTCCTATATAAAATCCTAAAAGTAGAATGTGTACGAAGAAAGCTAATTGTTTTTATTTAAAATCATTATAGCAACTTCAATAAAGTTTCTCTTCTAATTGTCTACTTTGGCTAATCAATTATCATCAATTATTATGTGTCATCTAAACTCCTATAATATCGCAATGCTTGAACTAATCATTGTAAGAAATCTTTGTTTGGAGACAAGAAAGTCAAGTTTCTACTACTATTTGCCTATTGGGTTTCTACTCCATGTTTGACCTGTGTTTTCACTGTTGTAGACCTTTGTGAAAGTTCTTATGACTTGTGATTTTGAAAGACATGTTGTCTATAACTGTTGGTGTAATCTGGAATATTTGTCATGCACACTACCTAAATCATAACGTAGCTTATGCATGCTTCCTACGCATATATTTGTCATGCCACCAATAAACCTGCTCCAACATGCATTTGCCAGGATTCAGACCAAAATTTTGTTTGCCATATGAACTTGGTAAAATATTTTATCATTAGATTTAGATGCTTATGCCCAAGAATTCAGAGACTTGAATACCAAGATAGAATCAAATCAAATATAGTTTGTTAATATGATTGTTCCTATTAGACATAGCATAATATGATGCCTAATGTAAAGTCAGACAGACTCAAGCCTAACTGCTTATGTAATTTTGTAGGCAGTTTTCATTTTGATGTTTGCATCGTGATCACGATATTCATTGTTGGAGACTGTTGGAGAGCATTATCACAGGTACAAATGTCTTTCATGCTTTTGTTAGGCTCTTTTTTCTTATGAGTCCTTCTTTACCTTGTTTTATGTCATTAATGACTATTGCTTTGTATATGAGTATTGCTCATCATGAGTGAACCTTAGATTCCCATTTGAGATTTAATACAATGATTCTTGTGAACAGTTTGCATTAATCATTGTATTGAATCTTGAATTATCCGTTTGGACAGTTCTCTTTTTTCTCTAAGTGCATACTTGATTGCTATGGAATTAATCTCACCGCTTTCATGTCGTGTACTTGGAGATCAATGTGAAATGCTGCCGAAATTTCATCAAATTTAAAGAAAGAGACTTAACCTTGACGTATGAATGTACTATAAAAAAATGTCTTCCTGAATGGGATAGGACCACACCTTTAATGAAAAAGTGAGATTTTCATGCATAAAAAAACTTTGAGTATCACAAAGTTATTAATTAGATGGATCGAACTTGGATGAGCGCAAGTCGCATGAGCCCTACGCATGAGGAAGGCGTGGAACAGTTCTTGGAATTCACCTCCGAAAAAAGTGGATTGAATGAGGATGGAAAATATTTTTGTCCTTGTATAAACTGTTTGAACAGGAAAAGACAACTACTCGATGATATATGGGAACATCTACTATGTGATGGGATTAAGAAGAATTATATGACATGGATATGGCATGGTGAATTGACAGACATATAGAGGGAGTCCCAATCTGAACCGGTTGATGTACAAATGGAAGATCGCTTAGAGGAAATGATTCGTGATCTTGGACAAGAATCTTTTCAGCAAGTACATGCCCCTATGTATGATACATTGCAAAGTGATTCAAAGAAGCCTTTGAATCCAGGGTGCAAGAAGTCTTTGACATTGTTGTTAGCGGTGTTAAGTATGGTTAATTTCAAGGCCAGATATGGGTGGAGTGCCAAAAGCTTCACTTCACTTCTTCAGGTGGTGCAAGATATGCTTTCAGAGGAAAACACGTTGCCAAAAAGTTACTATCAGGCGAAGAAGATACTATGTTCGATGAGTATGGAGTACCAGAAGATTCATGCATGTCCTAATGATTTCATATTGTATGAAAATGAGTTTGAAGAAATGTAGAACTGCCCCATGTGTGGGGTATCACGGTACAAAGTGAATGATGTTGACAAGTGTCGCAGTGATGAAAGCACCAAGAAAGGCCCCCACAACGAAGGTGATATGGTATCTTCCGATAATTAGAAGGTTCAAGTGTTTGTTTGCTAATGCAGATGATGCAAAAGACCTTACATGACACACAAATGGAAGAAATTGTGATGGAATACTCTGCCATCCGGCTCATTCCTCTTAGTGGAAGAAGATTAATAGTTTGTATCCAGAATTCGACAAAGAGACAAGAAATCTTAGGTTTGGACTTGCCAGTGATGGAATGATTCCGTATGGCAGTTTAAGCACTCAGCACAATATGTGGCCCGTTTTGCTAGTAATTTACAACTTGTCTCCTTGGTTGTGCATGAAGAGAAAATACATGATGTTGTCTAATGATGATATCAGGCCCAAGACAACCAGGAAATGACATTGTTTTTTATCTCAGTCCCTTGATTGAAGACTTGACGAAGTTGTGGGACGAGGGGATTGTTGTCTTTGATGGGTATTGAAATGAGACATTCAAGTTGCGTGCAATGCTATTTTGTACCATTAATGACTTTCCAACATATGGTAATTTGAGTGGATATAGTGTTAAGGGCCATCGTGCATGTCCTATCTGTGAAGAAGACACAAGCTATGTACAACTAAAACATGGAAGAAAAATAGTATACACTCGACATCGACGTTTTCTAAAAGCTTATCACCCTTACCGATGATTAAAAAAACTTTTAATGGAAGTAAAGAACATGATAGTGCGCTGATACTGTTAACTGGTGAATAGGTTCTTGAGCGGGTTGATGACATCAATACTGTATTTGGAATGACCCAAAATAAGGAAAAAAGTAAAACTTCCATATAGATAAAGAAGTCAATATTGTTTGATCTTTCATACTTGTCCGATCTAGATGTCAGATATCGTATTGATGTTATACATATCGAGAAAAATGTCTGAGATAGTGTCATCGACACACTTTTTAACATTCAAGGCAAGACAAAGGATGATTTGAATACTTTCCAAGATCTAGTTGAGATGGGTATACGAGACTAGTTACATCTAAGGTTTGATGGTAACAAAATATACTTGCCTCCAGCTTGTCATACTTTGTCCAAAAAGGAAAAGATAAGTTTTTTCAATGTTTACACCATGTCAAAGTGCCACAAGGATACTCTTCAAATATTAAGAGCCTTGTGAGTTGAAGGATCTAAAGTTAATTGGCTTAAAGTCTCATGAAAAGGCTAAACCTGTTGGGGTACCAGAGTCTCGACATGACGAGAGAGTAGGAGGTAAGGGTTCAAGAGGACTGCATGTTATCACTCTAAGTCTAGAAGAATTGCAACAAACTCATTTGTATATACTGAATAACAGTAATGAAGTTCTTCCATACATAGTTTGTCATGAATCTTTAGTCAAGGAAAGTAACCCAAAAATGACCAAGAATAGGGTGTTGAAAGAGCATAACAAGACTTTCCTAAATTGGTTTAAAGATATAATCTTCAGTGACCCTAATGCATTTGAACCGTTAAGGAAGTTAGCAGATGGACCTAAAATAAATGTTATAACTTGGCAAGGATACAATATCAACAATTATTCATTCTACACGAAATCACAAGACAACAAGAGTACAATGCAAAACAGTTGTGTAAGTCTAAGGGCTGAATCTCAACACTTTGCTACTGTACATGATGACAATCCCCGTGTAGCTTCCATGCTTTACTTTGGAGTCATTGAAGAAATCTGGGAGGTTAATTATGTAAAATTTAGTGTCTGTGTTTTCAAGTGTAAGTGGGTAGATAACAATACCGATGTGCAAACCGATGATTTTGGATTTACTTTGGTAGATTTGAAGAAGCTCACTTATCAGAATGAGCCATTCATCATGGCAGAATAAGCTAAATATGTATTTTATGTTCAAGATCCTTGTGATGAAAGATGATTAGTGGTTCTACATAGAAAAAAAAATTGGTGTTAATATTGAAGATGATGAATCAACCCTTGATACTTGTCTCACTCCTTTCTCCACACAAATTTTGACTAACGTCAATGGAGAAGAAGGAGTTGACAACATCCTCGCAAATCGCAATGATCATGATGAAGGAGAATTAATTAACATTGTATAATGTAATTTATTTTATATTTACTTGCTTTGTTAATTTTAGTTACACAACTTAATATAGTTTTCATATGTTGTTTAATTAATGTTGTTTTTTAACAGACACATGGCTGCACCACCCAACTAACATTCTCTTCCTCCAGAGTCAGCAACACCTTCTTCACCATCTATGTCGAAGAAGACAAGGAAATAAACGCGACTCAAATTGTTGGCCACTAGACTAGTTGAGGTGGAGAAACCAATGGTTCATGTCAATCCTATCACTGGGAAAGCCAATGATCCCCACAAAAAGAAATTAAGAACATATTTGGGGATTTTCGCTCATGATAAGGTGGATGTTACATATGGTAATTGGAAATAAATCCATTTCGGTCAAAAGGATTTGATATGGGAGGATATTCAGGTATTTTGATTAAATGTTGAATGTTGTTGTAATATGTTGTACTAAAAATCTTAATCTGTAATTAACAAACTACAAAATGTATTTATTGTATCACAAAATGAATTTGATATTCCTGAATCATCCGATTTGAGGACAAAGAAAAAAATACTTTAGACTGTAGGAGAGCGGTGGAGGCAGTTTAAGTCAAATTTGACCTTCGAATGGGCCCTGGCACACGACAAGGAGGGCGAGGATGACAAAGTATGTGAGAAGTACAACATAAGGCAAGAGAAGTGGACCCAGTTTTGTTAGAGCCATAGAGACCCGTCATGGGAGGTTAGTTGATTTTCATTATTTTTTAAACTTCATATTTATGTATTATTGTCAACTGTATTAACTTACCATTATGTGTTATTGTCACAAGATGTTCAAAAGAAGGCGCAGGTTATTCAGAAACAAAACATTGTCCCTTACATGTTGTCTCATAGGGGTTATGATTTTCTAGGAAAAAAAAGTTGATAGAGAAAAAGTAAAAGAAATGATTGGAGGAAGTAGCCTAATCCGGGAGCACTGACACAGTCGTTGATCCTCCATCTCCCATTAGACAAAACGTGAAGTGGAAGATGGCTCGCACGAAGAAAACTGGTCAAATGACGTCTGAGGCAACAAAGGAAATTGCAGACAAGATTGTAAGTCACTTTCATTTGTAAGTGGTCATTTTCTAAAATAATTTTTGGATGAGTAAATAAATTTTGTTTCATTTGTTGACTACAGGATTCCTTGGAGGAGTAGGCCTCAAAGGGAATTTTTGTCACCCATTGACATTAGGATGTACTGACTGCTTCCATTGGGCGACCAGAGCACCCTGGACGTGTCCATGCTGCTAGAGCCAGTGTCACAATCAAACATTACTTTGGACCAGCTTCAAGGGGCTCCTACACCTCTTCGTCCATGGCTTCTAAAGACCTAGAGCAGTTGGCACAAAAGATCAGAGACCAGTTGGAGGAGTCGATCACACAAAAAGTGACTAAACAATTAATGATGTCCTTCAGCTAGATGCAGTCTCAGATGCAATCACAAAGACTCGCATTGCCTCCTGAGGCTGAGGTTGGTCCTTCTATTGCTTGTGCCATCACAAAGGAAATTTGTATCGATCCCTCGGGGCAGGACCCAGAAAGGGAAACTTGGACAAATGTGGGTTGTATGTTGATGATAGTCCTCCCCAACTGGTTGCTCTTGGAAGAGTTTATGAGGGGTCGACAACTAACCACAATGTTCCTTTGGGCAATGATCAAGTGAAGTTAGGTGTTGAGGAAGTTCAAGATGCTGATGCTCGTGTTCCTATACCCACTCAAGAGGTTTAGTTAGTGGGGCAGACACTTAACACATTCTTTGCTTGGCCGACACATCTTGTAAAGCCTTTTTTCAAAACATGTATTTCATTTTGTGTTTTTTAATAATTATTAATAAAGGATTTTTTACAAATCAAGTTTTGAATGTCATTCGCTTAATGCTTATTAATTGTGTAGGATAAACAAGTAGTTGAGGCACCGTTGAAACCTGTAGATACGTCGGATCCTGACGTTGATCCCCTGTACCTGATGACATTGACCATCCCATAACTTTTCCTCAAGCTGTTGCAGGTGTCGTGGGATGCTAGCATGTTTGGGGTGTATAATGATAACTTCTCATTGTACATAGAGCATGAAGATCTTTCTGAAATAGCTAACGGTGGTTAATGTCTGAGCATCTCTGTTATACAATTATGGATTTTGTAAGTCACTTTACATTATTATATATTAACTAACTGATTCTTTTATATTCATGCATAATTTACTATATTTTAACAACAATAGGCATATGACTAAGACAACTATGCGAGTGGGGAATGCCAATGTCTATGGATTCCTTGACCACAGTTTATACAAAGATATGGACAATCACAATTTGAATAAGAAAATTATATTAAGAAATGGATGCAGAATTCACAAAGAGATATGTACCTAGGAACCTACTTGAATGGGTAAGTTAAATTGAACAAATGAATTTAAATCATGTATTCTTTATAATAACTTAATGTTCTCCAATGAAATGCAGTGCACATTGGAAAATGGTCGTCATTTTTCCTAAGGACAATGTTGTCATCTGGTTTTGTTCCTTAAACAATAGGCCCGACAACTACTTTAAAGGAATTATTGGTAGGTCAGTTGTATTTTGTAATACATTCACTTTATAATTACAATTTGACATCAGTATTTTGATTGTATAATACACATGCATGTTTCTCTTAATCAATGCTTTGAAGGGATTCAATGACAGTCAAGGAAGTAAATCCAAGGTTGTTGCTAGATGGATTGTAGTTAAAGTAAGTCATTTAAATGATGTTTCATGTCTTAAATATTAAATTTTATTACGCTTTGGTTAACTTTGAATATCTAAATATCCTATTCAATTTTGTGTAATAAGCAAAAAGGAAGCACTGAATATCCTATTACGACATAATGCATTAAATGTCAACAATAGTCCTAGGAGGTTTCTAGGATAACTAGGAAACGATAATTGTTTACTTCAAAACTAATTCAATTTCTTATAATTGTTATTATTTAGACTCATATATTAACTTATGTTTTATTATATTATGCAGTATTTTAATGATCAAAGACCATTGGAACCAGAAAGAATGAAGGCAATTCGCATTCAATGGGCAAGATATTATTTGAAAGTTAAAAATCAAACATAAGGAATTTAAGTAATTTTAGAATTGTAGAGTGTTGAGTGACAAAAACCAATGTGGTTTTCTACATATTTTATATTTTATTGTTATTTTTTTATGATGCTACATCAGTTTTGTACAAAATTGATGTTGTGTAATTTACTTAACATTGGTTTTGGAAAACCGATGTTAATGTTGAGACTTTTAACATCGGTCGTTTCAACATTAGTTAATAACTGATGTTGAAAGTCCTTAACAACTGATGTTAAAAGTGTATTTTCTAGTAGTGTGAAGGCGTGTGTGGCACACACACAATACTCTTGCATACGTGTCACTCGTGGAGTGGGCACATATTGGAGTCGTGATTCGTGCGTGAGTGGGGCTGGATTGTGATGCAAAATTTTAGGGCACCACTTCAGCTCCCACCAGTTACTGAAGAGTCTATCTCCCTTTTAAATGGAGTGGATGTTTGATTTTGGGACTGTTCCTTCTTGAAATTTCTCGCCCTCGCAGGAGGGTGCGACCTTCCGCTACTGCTGGGGAGCCTATCCCAATTACTGTGATCCTCCCCCCTTTTGCTTCTGGGGTGTGAGGAGAGGTAGTGGCGGTGGAGATGTCAGGGTGTCTCCCCGCATGCGATGTAGCCATAGCACTGGGTCGTTGTTGTCCACACATGTCGTCATTAGCAATGAGTGAGTGAGGGAGGATGTTATGAAATATAAGTCCTCTCTTACTCAATGGCGAGTGTTGTTGTTCTTCAATGCCAGGTGAAACTAACGAGCCATGAGGACTCTTGCAAGTTAGCCATTCATGCTTGTAGGAGTGATGACTTCCCGTTCTTGAGGATGGTGTCAGGCGGTCTACCCTTCTTTTTTATGTATGGGTATCTTTTTGAGGTCTTGGGTCTTATTCTCCCCTTAACCACTTTCCAATGTGCTATGCTTGAGCACTTAAATACGGCTCCTTCTCAGCTTCACCCAAACAGTTAGGAAATGGTGAGAGCTTTTGAAATCTTATGCTTTTTCTTTAGCATTCGACCTAGTGTGCCGATCTTCTTGTTTTTTTTTTTTCAAATGAAGCTGACTGACAAGATTGGTCAGGTCTCTTTGAATGATGTGTCCAAGAAGCTGCTTAACTTTGACTCAAACATCTTTCGTCATTTTAAGGACCGTTTCTTTAAGGTCATGTCTATTGATGTTGTGGTAGATGGTTTTCCACTAATGTTCAACAGGGATGGGGAGCCTCACTTCCTATTCTACTGGTAGTCTAACCCTACTAGGTTCAAGTCGTTTGAAGAGGATTTGCTGACCCTTGTGAAGAGGGTTGACAAGGCTATTTAGGAGCAATTGTAGGCCTCGTTGGACGCGCAGGCCATTTTGTCTCTTCCTTCAGCGAGCGATCCCCTCGCTGCCTTGGATGGTAAAGTGCTTGACCTTTCCTTCTTTTGTGTCTGAGGTCGATGTCGGCCAAAACTAACACTTGCTTGTGCTTTTGTTGCTTGTTTTGCAAGTATTATGGGTGACTTCACCTGGAGCCACTCATGAAGCAGGTCGGACCTACGGATGGGACTGTTGTTGCTGTTGTTGGAGAAAAGGTCAACCTGCTGGTGAGGTTGGCCTTATTACTATTATTGTTGAGGTCACCCCTAGCACTGATTCCTCTATTTTGGCAAAGAGGAAGCAAGATGATGGTGTTGGGCCGTCTAGCCGTAAGAAGTCGAAGGCCCCTATAAGCCTTCATGCCCTTTGATCGTGCAGGATGTGCCTTCAGCTCCACTGGCCATTGAGGCTCCTATTGGTGATACGATTACTCCTACTACTCCTGCTCCTTCACCTCCTCCTATCCTGGTTGTTCAGGAGGTCGCTCTTGGTGTTGCTGAAGTTAGTGTGCTAGTTGTTTTGGCTGGTTTTGTTGTGATGTCGTCGTCCATCATTGTTGTATCTTTGTTGAGTGTTAGTCTGGTGACTAGTAGCGCTCTTATGGTGTCAACAATGATGGAAGACAATGATGGACGAAGACATCGCCAAATGGAGGTCTACTGCTCGTATTGTTTGGAGAATGGAGCGCCCTAAGGTGGCCAATGCCACCATTGCTTTTTCTGAGGCCGTAAGGTCAAACCATCAACTATCTTCCAAAGTTGGTGGTGTGTTCGCCAAGTTGTTGTGCACTAGGATGGATGGTTATGAATTGTTTAAACATTGTTTATGTATGTCTTGTGTATGTCATGTATGGTGCCTTCCTATGCAACGCTTCGCTACTTGTGATAGTATAAATAGGCCGTCATGATGTTAAATATGGAATGTTTGATGATGTAGGAAGCAACACCTTGTCGATGTAGAGGTAGGACTGTGGTGATCTTGAAAAAAGTAGATGACACGAAATCATCTCAGGTTTGATTTCAACCTGGTTAAAGGTTTTGTCACCCATCTAATGAGGCTTCCTTCTACTTTGTAGAGCTTCTCCCCTAATGCTTGTGAGGAGTATGTTTGACTTGCCCCTGATTGAAGGTCTTGCCAACCAGTCTAGGGGTAGGTCGCTTGACCTGTGGAGTTTCTCCTCTGATGGTTATGAGGAGTAAGTAAAAGCTACACCTGATTGAAGGTCTTGTCATGAAATCTGTTGATGGGTCGTCTTGATCTACGAAGCTTCTCTTCTAATGTTTGAGGAGTAAGTATGACTTCCACCTGGTTAAAGGTCTTGTCATGTAATGTGGTGATAGGTCGTCTTGACCTACGAAGCTTCCCCTCTGATGGTTATGAGGAGTAAGTATGACTTCCACCTATTTGAAGGTCTACCAAATAGTCTGGTGGTAGTTCGTGTTGTTGAACTTGGGCCTTTGATGTTGGTCGTCATAGTCACTACGAGTGAGCGGACCAAGTGTTGTGCTCTAGTATACATGGCACTTGTCATGGGTGACATGTACTGGAGACGTAATGGCGCACTCTTGCATATGTGTCTCTTATAAAGTGGCACGCACTAGAGACATAGTGGTGTACTCTTGCATATATGTCACTCAGCATGGGTGACATATACCGGAGTCATAGTAGTGTGCTTGTGCGTTCATGTCACTCGTTGTGGGTGGCATCCACTAGAGTTGTAGTAATGTGCTCATGCATACATGTCACTCACCATGGGTGGCGTGCATAGTAGTGTGCTCGTGTGTACATGTCGCTCTATGTGGGTGGTGTCGCAACCTACCCTTCGGCGGGAGGGCGACGCGTGACTCGCGGGATGCGTGTTCCACGAAAGGAATACGCGCGGAGTCGCCACCAACGTTTATTTGAGGAAAACGTCGGAAAAACCGGAAAAGACGCGATCTACGAACTTTTAAGTGAAAGGTTCGGGAGTTGTATTTACGCACGGGGAAGGTATTAGCACCCCACACGTCCGTCCCAAGGGACGGCAGCCTTTAATCAAATGTGCAAACATGACTTTGATTTTTATGTTCCCTTTTATGTTCTTATATCCTTTATACCCTTTTTATATTTTTTTCTTTTTTGTGGTCGACAAGGGTGTTTCCCTTTGCTCCTACGTATTCCTCAATTTGTGATGAGGAAATCAGACCTACGTAGTTCTTTTGGAACAAAGTGTTTGGTTAAGTTGTTTTTGTCTTTTTTGCAAAATATGTTTTTTATTGAACAAAAGGTCATTTAAGGTGTTGGACCATTAAACGGTCTTTTGATTTTGAAAGGAGAGAAACGTTAAGGCGTTGGACCATTAACGATCTCTTGTTTTTGAAAGGAGAGAAACATTAAGGCATTGGACCATTAACGATCTCTTGGGGTGGTCGACAAAAGCGGGGCTTTTGCTCCTACGTATCCTCAATGAGGAACTCAGACCTACGTAGTTCTTTCTTATCAAGTGATTCTTTTTTATTTTAAGAGGTGATCATTTTAAGGCGTTGGACCTTAAAAATGATCCATTTTACTTAGTGAGAAATTGAAATGACAAGCTTCAAAAGCCTATTTTTGTGGACGAGCTTGACTAGGTGAGTTTGATTTTAGCCTTAGTTTCACTTTAGTTATTAATCAATTCGATTAAGAATGAGAAATCCCAAAGAGAAAACGTCCGATTGATTTTCCGCTTTATTTTACTAAAAGATGTCTTTTTGATCATTATATTATTTTCTACCTCTTTTTGATTTCCAACGTGGTTACGGCACGACCGAACGGTCGGAATTTATTTTAACCGAAGTTAACGGATAATACAATTCAAACGTTCGGTGGAAATTTATTTTATTTTTAAGTTAAGCGAGAAATGACTTAAGTAAAATGGCTTAAGCACGTCAAGAGGGGGTATAAAAAGTAAACAAAACGAGAATAAAAATGCACGAAACACAATGTGGACCACTACGGGTACATAGAATGAATCGAAAAGCTTGGTTCGAGGTACTTACCCGTTGAAGATCGAAGAACGATGAAGAACGAATGAAGAACGTCGAAGAACGGTTGAAATCTTCGCGAGATTCCTCACGGAAAACGTTACGGAAACGTTTCGGAAGTGCCTCGGCTTAGATTTTCTTCACGGAAACAATTTTTCCAAGCAAATTCGAAAGAGAGAGAAGTGCCTAAGGGGCTGGACCCCTTCCTTCTTCATTTCCTCCCTTATTTATAGCAAAATAGGGGAGGTGGTTGCCGCCCAGCTCGCCCAGGCGAGCAGGGTTGCTTCCTCCAGAAGCAACCGCCTTCTGGAGGAATCTTCTGGAGGGCCCAAATGGGCCTGGGTGCTATTTGCACCCCCATTTTTACTAAGTACACCCCCCTCTGCTGTTTTTTGGTGATTCTTTTTTCGTAAAGTTACGGAAACTTACGAATTTCGTAACGATACTTGTTTTCTTTCCATAATGTTACGGAACCTTGCGGATTACATAATCATCCCCTCTTTGACTTACGGAATGTTACGGAACCTCACTTAATTATGCAACGATGCTTCCATTTGATTTCCGATGTGTCACGGAAACTTACGGATTGTGCATCAACATTTTTTTGGTTTTTCGGCATGTCCTGGAATTTCATAAATTGCCTAATGATGGGTGCCAAGCACCTCACAAGGACCAAAGAATGGTCGCATGTCATCAAGCAAAGGTCCCCGGACGAAATTAGGGTATGACAGTTGCCCCTCTTTACTTGTCTTTTATTGGAGATAAAAGGAAAGTAAAGATAAGACACTAATTTCGTTCCTCTCGACTTGGCGAGAGTCGCGGGTGACCATAAAATCTCCACATGCAAATGACTTGTTGTTCCCAAAATATCACAAATTGCCTAATGATGGGTGCCAAGCACCTCACAAGGACCAAAGAATGGTCGCATGTCATCAAGCAAAGGTCCCCGAAAATCAGTGCATGACACTAATTTCGCCCTTCTCGGTTGACGAGAGTCGCGGGTGACCGTGACTTGTCGTTCCTAGGATTTCACAGATTGCCTAATGATGGATGCCAAGCATCTCACAAGGACCAAAGAATGGTCGCATGTCATCAAGCAAAGGTCCCCGAAAATCAGTGTATGACACTAATTTCGCTCCTCTCGGTTGACGAGAGTCGCGGGTGACCATGAAATTTCCGCATGTAAATGACTTTGTTGTTCCCAGAGGAACAAAAGGTGCAGAAGACTGTGTCAGCCCCTGCATGCTATCAAGCGTTCTGTCTTACAGATAGCAAAAGAATGAGTGCGAATAACCATAAGGTATCTCCGCGTATCATGGGTGCAGAATGACCAAACTTGGTCTCTGCTTGTCATCGGGCCCGCCGCCTCTGGATGACAAAAGGGTGCGGATAACCGTAAGGTATCTCCGCGTATCATGGGTGCAGAATGACCAAACTTGGTCTCTGCTTGTCATCGGGCCCGCCGCCTCTGGATGACAAAAGGGTGCGGATAACCGTAAGGTATCTCCGCGTATCATGGGTGCAGAATGACCAAACTTGGTCTCTACTTGTCATCGGGCCCGCCGCCTCTGGATGACAAAAGGGTGCGAATAACCATAAGGTATCTCCGCGTATCATGGGTGCAGAATGACCAAACTTGGTCTCTGCTTGTCATCGGGCCCGCCGCCTCTGGATGACAAAAGGGTGCGGATAACCGTAAGGTATCTCCGCGTATCATGGGTGCAGAATGACCAAACTTGGTCTCTGCTTGTCATCGGGCCCGCCGCCTCTGGATGACAAAAGGGTGCGAATAACCATAAGGTATCTCCGCGTATCATGGGTGCAGAATGACCAAACTTGGTCTCTGCTTGTCATCGGGCCCGCCGCCTCTGGATGACAAAACGGTGCGAATAACCATAAGGTATCTCCGCGTATCATGGGTGCAGAATGACCAAACTTGGTCTCTGCTTGTCATCGGGCCCGCCGCCTCTGGATGACAAAAGGGTGCGGATAACCGTAAGGTATCTCCGCGTATCATGGGTGCAGAATGACCAAACTTGGTCTCTGCTTGTCATCGGGCCCGCCGCCTCTGGATGACAAAAGGGTGCGAATAACCATAAGGTATCTCCGCGTATCATGGGTGCAGAATGACCAAACTTGGTCTCTGCTTGTCATCGGGCCCGCCGCCTCTGGATGACAAAAGGGTGCGGATAACCGTAAGGTATCTCCGCGTATCATGGGTGCAGAATGACCAAACTTGGTCTCTGCTTGTCATCGGGCCCGCCGCCTCTGGATGACAAAAGGGTGCGGATAACCGTAAGGTATCTCCGCGTATCATGGGTGCAGAATGACCAAACTTGGTCTCTACTTGTCATCGGGCCCGCCGCCTCTGGATGACAAAAGGGTGCGAATAACCATAAGGTATCTCCGCGTATCATGGGTGCAGAATGACCAAACTTGGTCTCTGCTTGTCATCGGGCCCGCCGCCTCTGGATGACAAAAGGGTGCGGATAACCGTAAGGTATCTCCGCGTATCATGGGTGCAGAATGACCAAACTTGGTCTCTGCTTGTCATCGGGCCCGCCGCCTCTGGATGACAAAAGGGTGCGAATAACCATAAGGTATCTCCGCGTATCATGGGTGTAGAATGACCAAACTTGGTCTCTGCTTGTCATCGGGCCCGCCGCCTCTGGATGACAAAAGGGTGCGCGTCACATGACCTCAGGGTCAGTATGACAAAGATTATGGGGCGGCCGACAAAAGCAAAGCTCTTGCTCCTACGTATCCTCCAATGAGGAACTCAGACCTACGTAGTTCTGGATAACTTGTGAGACTTGGAAAGTCTCCATCGGAAAATGCTGACATCTCCGGAAAGGGCGCAAATGACCATATTGGTCTCTGCTCGTGAATCACACTTGGGGTCACTGAATGACGAGGTGCGGATAACCGTAAGGTGTCTCCGCGGGCTACCAGCTCTTGAGTCATGGCGACAAAAGGCGGTGTGGTCGACAAAAGCGAGGCTCTTGCTCCTACGTATCCTCCAATGAGGAACTCAGACCTACGTAGTTCTGGATAACTTGTGAGACTTGAAAAAGTCTCGGTGTTTTCTCCACTAAAATGCAAACATGCTTTAGCAAAGAGACAAATATTCCAACTGATTTAGAGCAGCATATGCTTTTTTGAGTGACAAACAATGCGCCTACCAGGGAAGGAGAGTCTGCTGATGGGATCCCCCATAACCATAAATGAGATCTTGGATGTTAGCATTTCGTTTCTAAATGACCATTTAGAGGAAACACTGGGTTAGAAGAAATCCACTCAAAGTGTATCAATCTCGCACAGGTAAGTGTTTCATCCTAATTCCGAACCATAGATATGTCATGACTTGACTTTGCAAATTATTTCCTATCAAATCAAAAATTACATGCGTGATCATGGATCAATAGGGCTTCCCTTGGGAATGGGTTCTTTTGGTGGTTTCTTCTTTCGGTTTTTGTGTGTTTTTGGCCTTTGATTTTCCTGGCTTTTTCTTTTTCTGTTTTTTTTGTTTAGTGCGGGGCGAGAAAAAAGGGTCGCTAGCGCACGGGATTTTGGTTGGTAATTAAAGGGAGGAGACCATTTTAGGTCGTGGTTTCCTTTCCTTCCTTTTTTTGTTCATTTGGTGACAATTCTGTATTGTTCAGATATTGTCTGGTCCAAAGACCTCTCTGCACATTTCTCTTGTTTTTCCTTCGATCCCCGACCAGGGGCTTTCTTTCCTTCTTCTTCTTCCTTTTTTACTTTCTCCCATTCTTTGATTGGGAATTTTCTTTCTTTTCTTTTTGCTTTCTCCCACTCTTTGATTGGGGAATTTTCCTTCTTTTTTTCTTTGATTGGAAATTTTCCTTCTTTTCTTTTTTGCTTCCGAGGGTAAGGATTATGGTGAGTCAGGATTTTGGCTCAAGGTTTGTAGAATGGCTAGACATGATACATGTCGGGGTTTGGTTTGGTTCAAGGATAAAAGGGATGCCCCACACTATTTCCATGACACAAATGCAAAAATGACGATTTGGAAATTTTATGCAAAACTGGTCATGCATGCACCTATGCGGACACTCAAGTGTCAAATTTTTATGGTCATGTGATGCTAGGGCTCAGGATTCATTTCCTCTATTTTAATCAACCCAATGTTTCCAAAATATGTTCTTTTATCAATTTGTGCATTCATCCGAGTCCATTTCGGGCGTCCGGGGAAATTTCACAGCATTCACCCTTCAGGTGTAGACACATTTTCCAAAAATTGATTATGATCAATGAATTTTTTCAAAGAAAAGTTGGAAATCGTCTCTTTTCAAAAGCATGTCGGTTTTTAGCTAGACAACTTATTTTCTCTTTTTCCACCTTTTTCCTTACTTGCTTTCTTCTTTTTCTTTTTTGTTCTCTTTTCCATTTCATTCATTTCATTTTTTCTTTTCTATTTTTATTTTTATCATGATCATTTGTTTATTTCTTTTTCTTGTTTGTTGTTTTTTTTTTTTTTTTTTTTCATGAGGTATTTTGCTACCTAAACATGTGTATATTTTTGCGAGGTATTTTTGCTATATACATGCATATCCAAGGTATCTTGCTACCTAAACATACATATATATATTTTGTGAGGTATCTTTTTGCTACGTACATGCATATCTAAGGTATCTTGCTACCTAAACATACATATATATATTTTGTGAAGTATTTTTTTGTTTACATACATGCATATCTAAGGTATCTTTCTACCTAAACATACATATATATATTTTGTGAAGTGTTTTTTTGTTTACATACATGCATATCTAAGGTATCTTTCTACCTAAACATACATATATATATTTTGTGAGGTATAACTACCTTTCGAGCTTGCGCTTGTTTTATTTAAATCCCCAGGATCATGAGCAACTAGGTGCGTCCTACTATAAAAAGTGATCAAATAACAAGCATAGATTCAAAAGGTACTAGGTTGCCTCCTAGCAGCGCTTCTTTAACGTCTTTAGCTGGACGCGTTATGACTTGTAAGTCGCTGACCTAGTACTTTGCTTACCTTTGGCTTTGGACTTGGTTGCCTATTGGTCGGCCATGTGTCATAGGCAATACTCAAACCTTTTTGTGGATGAGCAGAGGTGAACTCTAAAGGTGGTGGCGGTGCGTCTATTGCCCGCTACCGACCATCCCCAGGCTGCTGTGGTGTTTCGCCCTGTGCCTGCCTGGAGACGCAGTACTTCTTGATGAAAGCTCGATTAGTAGGGGGCCTAATGCCCTTGCTGGAGGTTACAGGTACTCTGTAGAACTGACAGAGACCCGTAATTAGAGCTTGACAACTCCAAGACCCTGTTGGACTTCTTCGGGTCCACTGGGTGTCTTGCAGGTGCGATCCCTGCAAACAATTGATGAAATCAGAAATCAGTTGAGCGATGTGCATACTTACCTATGATGACGTGACCTTGCCGGGGGGGTACGGGCACCCCGTAGGACTGATAGAGGCCCGTAACCAGAGCTGGAAACCCCAGGGCCCTGTTGGACTTTTTCGGGTCCACTGGGTGTCTTGTGGGTGCGATCCCTGCAAACAATAGATGGTATCAGAAATCAGTTGAACTATATGCATACTTACCCATGTTGGGATGACACAGACCAACCGATACTTTTGCAGGGGGAGATTGGCATTGCGGTCGCTGGGCAAAATGTTGCTAAGTAGCAATGTCATCTATATCTGTGTAAGAGTGGTCATGTTGGTGCGCATGATCCGCACTCGTCTCTTTACAGCGGCACGAATGAAATCTTGCCCCGGTATGCATAGTAGCTGTGTAATAGTCTCCCTCTCTGGCTGTGCTCGCACAGTTGGCCCTCCTTCAATATCAGGGGGTGGCCCAGGAACCGTTAAAAGGAAACTACTGGCCCCTTAACCGGAAGTGCAAGTCTCGGTTAAGCATTTAAGGACAGAGGACCTTAAATTATCTGAAGGTGTGGATATGGAGCCCACTGAAAGTGAGGACACGTAGCCCTCTAAAGGTGAGGGCGTGCAGCCCTTTCAAGGCGAGGACGTGTAGTCCTCTAACAGTGAGGGTAACTAGTACCCAAGGTGAGGGCGTGCAGCCCTCTCAAGGCGAGGACATGTAGTCCTCTGGAGGTGAGGGCGTGCAGCCCTCTGATGGTGAGGACGTGTAGTCCTCTCAAGGCGAGGACGTGTAGTCCTCTCAACGGTGAGGGTAACTAGTACCCAAGGTGAGGGCGTGTAGCCCTCTTAAGGAGAGGACATGTAGTCCTCTGATGGTGAGGGCGTGCAGCCCTCTGATGGCGAGGACGTGTAGTCCTCTCAAGGCGAGGACGTGTAGTCCTCTCAACGGTGAGGGTAACTAGTACCCAAGATGAGGGCGTGTAGCCCTCTCAAGGCGAGGACGTGTAGTCCTCTGAAGGTGAGGGCGTGCAGCCCTCTGATGGCGAGGACATGTAGTCCTCTCAAGGCGAGGACATGTAGTCCTCTAAAGGTGATAGGTACAAGTACCCAAGGGTCCACCCTTATGAGAAAGCAAGAGATCGACTCATCGAGAGGGCCGTTCATCCCAAATCCACAAGATTTGGACATTAGATGTAGGAAATCTATGCAGTTAACATAATTTTTGGGGATGCAGATGCATGCAACCTTTGTCGTGAAATTTTGGTAAATGCAAACTTCATATGAAACAATGCAATGTAATGGAAAGTTGTACAATGTTCATGACATTCTTTCCCTATTTTGTGATTTTGATTTTGATTTAATTTTTTTTTTTTTTTTTTTTTGGAAAACACAGATTGACTGTCCTTTTGAAAGAGTTGATAATTCATGCAACCTCGTCCTATCTTTTTTGCAAATCTCTCCGGGAACTCCCTCAGAGTGTGTGTTCTGTTTGATTTAGTCACTTGACGCTTTTTGGAGTGACGGCAATGGAGTCGTTTGATGTTTGATCAATCCATTGAAAACCTAGGGTTTGTCCCCCCTTTTCTTTTTCTTGTTTAAAAACATCGACAGGTGAGAACTTTTGATCTGCCCCTATGTTCACTTGAGGCTCATGCACGGTGCCCCTCATTGCCCCAGTGTAAGGCTTTGAGGTACCAATCGTTGCCTTTCGTCATGACCTTGTAGGAGGGAACCTATTGGGTGAGAACTTCTAATCTGCCCCTAGGTTCGCTTGAGGTTTTTGCATGGTGCCTTTCGTTGCCCCAGTGTAGGGCTTAGAGGTACCAAGTGTTGTCTTGTTTTCACGACCTCGTAGTGAGGAAGAATGAAAGAAGCAGTTGATTCTTGCAAAAAGAATTTTCCAAGGACGAGAAATAATTGAAGGATCTTTCAGCTGATGGATTTAAGCAAGATGTTTTGATGTCTTGATGATGCTAAAGGATCAAGTACTTCTAAGTTTTATTCAAGACAAGAATCCAAGAAAGTCAAGATATATGATCAAGTTTGATCTCTTAGAATCTTTAGGAAGAAGTTTCCAAATTGAAACAAACAAAAGGTTTGACCAAAGAATTCTATCATTTCAAATTGAGATTTGCTCTCTGGTAATTGATTACCAGTAGTTGAAAATGTTTTAATACAAATTTTTAAAACCTGTAATCGATTACATAAGTCTTGTAATTGATTACCAGAGGGGATTTTCAGAAAATAATTTCCAAGAGACATATCTATTCAAATGATTTATGAATGGCCATTCAAATGTTTTAAAGTGAGTTTTCATTGCCCAAACAGTTTTATCCTCTCGAAAGATCAAGAGTTTTTTCTGAAATGTCTTATCCTCTCAAAAAGATTCCTTGGTCAACCACTTGCTTATTCAATAAGGAATTTTGATTGATCTTCATTTTACAATCTACCTTTTTTACGAGAGACCTCTTCTTCTCTTCTTCTTATTTCTGAAAAGGGATTAAGAGACTGTGGGTCTCTTGTTGTAGGGGATTCTTGAACACAAGGGAAGGGTTGTCCCTATGTGCATTGTTAATCCGAAAAGAGAGAGTGAAAGTTTAATTGGGGAATAATATTTGCATCTTAATTCGACCCCCCCTTTTTCTTAAGGTAACTGAGGCCATTTTGTCCAACATCCTATTCTTGATAACTCACTTCTCTCTAAAAAGACAAAATGAGGTCACATGAACGTCTATATTTTTACTTGAAAACACAGTCAATCAAATGCCTTTTTATTTTTTTATTTTTTTATTTTGAAACTTATTCTTTATTTTGAAACTTATTTGTTTTGAACTTTGCTCGTTGTTTTACGGCACCCCCACCAACGTGCAAGATGAGTAATCTCTGATTGAACGGTCTTGGAAGTCAACACTCAGGAGCGCAGGTTGCTTGAGCAAACAGACCAATGGCTTACACCCACATTCCGGTGAAAGTTGAATAAGCAAACATGCGTTTGTGAGAGGATGAGGGACAAAGATATCAACTTTATCCATTTCATTTAACATTGTAGCTGTGGTTTACAATAATGGCATAAACTTGGAAACCCTGATGAGTCATTAGGGACACCTAACAACAGCTTTCAAAATTGCCCCATGTGTGGCATCTCTTGCCAATGTCGGGATTTACACGCAATTCTCCTCAAATTTCAGCCAGCCCGCATCAATTAGACCTTGCACCTTACGCCTGAGGGTCATACAGTGCTCAATGGAATGCCCCAGGGCTCCCCCACGATATGCACATGTTGCGTTCGAGTCGTATTCTCGGAGAAATGGAGGTTGATGAACCTTGGCTAGGGTTATGGCTACCATTGAATTATCAAGTAGATATGGGAGCAAGTCAGCATAGGACACTGGAATTGGGGTGAATTCTACAGGCTTTCTCGCTGCAAAATTCATTTCTTGGTTGGTGTTTTTGGTTTGTGCTAAAGGTGGTGTTCGTCATTGGAAGTGCGGTAGACTTTGTGGTAGATTTAGGGATGGCCTTTGTGGATAACTGGGTGGTGGGTAAGGAGAAAGTTTGTTATTGGCTGAGTAAAGATATTGTTGGGTTGGTGGGAAATTTGGCCGTACAGGAATGGCAGTCACAGCATGGGTTTCTCCCTCTTTCTCACCCTCTTTATTTGCCCCAGTTTTCTCAGTCGTCCTAGTAGGATGATCAAATTTGCCTCTTTTCGGACCCACATTGATCCTTTCACTGGCGAAGACCAAATCTGCAAAGCTTTGAGGGTGCGCAGCCCACCATCTTTTCATAGTAGAGTACCGATAATGTGTCTACCATCACGATTATCGTCTCCCTCTCCATTATTGGGGGTACCACCTGGGCCGCCAGATCCCTCCACCTTTTGGGCGTGTTCTTTGAATGATCCGTCCCCCTTTTTGCACATGTTCTGTAGTTGCATCCTATCCGGAACCATATCAAAATTGTACTGATACTGCCTAACAAAGGCAACCATTAGGTCCTTCCAAGAATGGACTCGGGAAGGTTCCAAGTTAGTGTACCAGGTAACAGTTGTCCTAGTAAGACTTTCTCAGGAAAAATGTATCAGCAGTTTCTCATCTTTTGCGTATGCCCCCATCTTCCGACAGTACATCTTTAGATGGTTCTTGGAGCGAGTAGTCCCCTTGTACTTGCCAAAGTCCGGCACCTTGAACTTGGGAATGACCATGTTTGGGTATTAGGAACAACTCTTCTAGGTTAGCAAAGGCATAATCTTCACCTCCTTCAATGGCCCTGAGCCTTTCCTTTAGATGATCCGCCTTTCCCTTTTCGGCCATAGCAGGAGGGGCTCTTCCCACCACAAAACGCAATGGTTGTGGTTTGGGCGAAACTGAGGGCCCTCCAAAGTGTTTTCAAAGGGTATATCACCAACTGCTTGCCCTTCAGTGGCATATCCGAGCCAAGGCTCGAAGTCAGCTAGATTGTGGTGGGGAATTTCATGTGTCTCCCCCATGGTTTGAGAGATATGTGCCTGATGAGGTTTGGGGTTGCTGGCTTTCAATGGGTATAGGAGTGGAGTTATTGACATTCTTATTGGGAGTGTACGCCACATTGGGTGGCGTATAGTTGAGAGGCAAGCCATATGACGGGAGGGCGTGCTCGTTTTGAATTTGCACATCATGGGGGCATCCGTACTTCCCAAATCTTTGCCTACCATATTGGACGATTCATTTGCTTGAGGCCAGATGGGAGCATCGGGTTCACCTTAGCGACAGCGCTGGTAGCGGCAATTGCAACCGCATTGGCTTCCATTATCTTCTTCATGCTCATCATGGCCTTTATCATTGTGGCCATTTTCTCTTTAATGGCCTCCATGTCGGCCTTCATCTTCTCTTGTATCTCCTCTACTTCACCCATTATTTTAGCTCTAGCACGAGTTCGGTAAGGGCGTCGTAAAGCGTGTCCCTTTCTTTTTTATAACAATGATTAAGTTCATTTTATTTTATTTTTCAAGGAAAGAATGCAATGAGCAATGCAACCAATGAAAAGCATGGATGTATGCGAATGATGTACAGTTGAAGTATTGCGAATTTTTACGCAGGATATGGGGTTGAATCAATTTAGATTTTCAACATGGTCCATGACATCTTTGTCAAGGTGAAACTGGAAGTAACAAGGACATCAATAATCCTAAATATGTTTGGCAGTAGACGAAGCAGTGATGTGACTCGATTCATCTTTTGCCCTAATTTTGCAAGACGGTTACTTCCATATTTCAACTTGACTTGATGAACCTTTTTGTAAAAGCATGAGCTTGGTTCAACCCTATAATCCAAGGAATGGCAATTCTGATCGCCAATACTTCAACAACATCTCATAGGGATGAATGACTCGGGCATACTTTAAGCTTATGCACGGAAAATGTAATTATGAAATTGAGATGCCCGAAGAAACACCATTTCCTAGTTAACCATGCATTAGGTACCATGTTCAATTATTTTGTTTTTAAGTGAAACGGGTTTATGATCCCAACATGGTTGGCTCGTGGTGCCTAACACATGAAACTAAGAATGTAGTGTGAAGTTTCACGCTTCCCCCTTTTTTGTTTTTGTTTTGTAGAGGAAAACGCAAGGATGAGCAAACATGAAAACAAATGGTATGCAATTTTGCAGATCAAAAGGTTTGTTGAACGCATATGCATGATGATGCCATGACTCATGCAAAATGTGAGGCTGGAATATGATAACGGACAAATGCAGGATATGTCCATTATGATGTTATGACGAGATGCTTATGCGATGCATGATATGAATGCATTTTACGGACACGAGAGCCCGGAAAATTATCTCTTCTTACTTGTGCATTTGGGGGCGCGGTGCCCCATGTGTACAATTAAGAAGGTGATATGGACCTTCCGGCTTCCCGTGACAAAGGACGAGACCAACATACAATGCATGCTAGAGATAAAATGCAGGAGTGACTTGATTCGCACTGATTTTTGGAGTAAAAACGTGGGATAAACTCATCTTATTCAAAAAGTTATAACTAGTCAAGATCTGAGCGACAATACAAACTTCCTAGCGGTTTCTAATCATATGGTCCATTAAGTCTATCATATGCTGACAATAGCTGAGAAGTCCGTGGATCTCCTCGGGGGCGGAGTAGGTGTCCACCACTGCTTTGGCCTTGGCTAGCAATGGGGGAAGTTCTTGACTCCTGTTCAAAGTAAGAGCAAATCGGTCCGTCCACATTGTTGCCTCTTGGTGCAATGAATCAATTACCCTTTCCCTTGCTTCGCTTTCTGCTGATATCTTGGCGTACTCATCCTCTAGCCTTTGCTCATGAGTTGCCGCTAGATTTAGCTTCTCTTTGCACTCATCGATGACGGCCCACATATTCCCTTCAGTCTCGCTTAACTGTTGGGACAAATTTCTTTTCGACCTAAGGCAAGCCTTTAGCTCGTCCTTCAAGATCATGCCTTTGACCCGTGATGATTCCTTTCACCTCTTCGGAGCTTGAGCTCACTATTGCTGCCCTATAAAGCCCCTCAAAACTTTGCTTTGGTCGTGTTCTTCCTTTCGGGCCTTCTTGGTTTCTCATTCCAAGGCTTCATCAGTGGCCATATTGACATCTCTTAGTTCATCATACTCTTTTCAGACTTTGATGGCTATGGACTTGAACTTCTCTTCGACTACCCAGGCTCTTTCAAGCTCTGCCTTTAGGGCTTGTACCTCATCACTTTCTTCCGAAGCTTTAACCTCATCGTCTCTCACAGTCTTTAGATTTGGGAGCCAATCCAGTCCTTGTGTTCGGACTCTCAGCCACTTATGATAGCCGCCGATGATCCCATTACTGCTTCCCCTAAGCTCTCTGTCCTTTCTTCACGCCGCATCCCATGCCTTGCGAACTCCTTGGAGTACCCTCGCGTTTGTGGTCACTGAAACCCCATGCGATGAAAGGCGTGATGCTTTCGTCTGATGGCACTTCTCTCATGGGGTAGCCAAGCTGTCTTATGGCAAGGACGGGATTATAATTAATACAACCCCTTGTTCCCATCAAGAGAACATTTGGACATCCTTCGCATGAAGATAGAATCCTGATTCTTCCTTCCTTCTAGCGAGGGAACCAATTAACAGACGCCCTCCCATGCTAGCCAAGAGTTGGTCCCAATTCGCCTTTCCTTTTTCGACGCACGAGCGGTAACCTTGTAGCGGATAGACGGGCCTACCTTCTTGGAGAAAAAGGTGTGAAACCAGCCCCACATAGAGAGCTGGAGTACAACAAACAATCCTTGCATTGCTTTCTTCACATCTTCGGTCGAAGGTGTCATATAGGTCGGCTAGCATAGCGACAACCGGACTTTCCTTGTGGTTATGATAGGCGAGAAAAACGTCGATCGCTGCCAGGTTCACCAACCCATCCACATTTGGAAAGAGGACTCCCTCGAAAATCAACAGTGTGAGAATATCTATGAATGGGGTCCACTCGCCTTTATCTGCCAAGATTCTTGCTTTTACCCCCAAATATTTTCTCGGTATTCCGACCACCCCATTTTCGACTTGCCTTTGGCGGTCTAATTCCTACGCCGAGATTTGGACTTTTTAGAAATTCTGGCCAATGAGGGGTAGAACCCTGAGAAGAGGTATGGTTTCCTTCCCCCTAGAGGACATCCTAGGATCTCTTCAAATTCTTCCACCATTGGTGATAGCTGGAAGTCCCCAAAGATGAAGCACCTCAACGGCTGATCATAATACTGGGCGAGGGAGGCAATTGGTTCCATGGAGACTTCTACCCTAGCTAGGTCCCAAATGCTTACCATAGGCTTTGCGGAAGGCTTGCTGTTGAAGTTGACCCATTAATTGCCCCAACTTTCGTAAACTGGTGACCTCTAAGCTCTTGATTTTGACTTGATAAAACCTCTTTTTAAACGAAGGCTTTTGACTTGATCCCATGTTTTACTAAAGTGAAATAAAATCTAATGCGAATCAAATCTCCGACATCTATCATGGGTGGAATGGATGAATGCATGAAGAAATGCATATGACACAGATGCAATTTACGAATACGGGAGCCCGAGAAACTGTCTCCTTCTTAGATACAACGTTTGGGGGTAGCAAAGTGCCCAAACGTATGTATTTTAAGAAGGCGACACGGACCCTCCGTCGGTTTGCTAAAGTGAGGGGATCAAAGACGAAACCCACGCATGATGCATATGCGAAAGGCACAACACGGGGATGTACATAGTACGACAATATTCACAAACAAATATAAGCAAAAGGGTATATGATACTTATGCATGGCAGTGTGAAAAATGGCACGCAGCGTGTTTGCTCCGTGCCCCTATTTAAGGGACCTATAAGGGAGAGAGCTAACTAGGCTTTTAGCAATAATCCCCAAGGTAGTCATATCTCTCTTGATGGTTTCTAGAGGTATCATCCCCTTTGAAGAACATATTGCAGCAGTAGGGACTACTAGCAACAATAAGTTTTCAAAGAGAAAAGCTCTAGATGAGGGTTCACTGTAATCAAGCAAGTCGGAGACCTAGCATGATCACAGATTCACCTCCACTCCTTATGTTCCCATGAACCCGGGTATAGGGCCCTTTTTCACTCACAGTGTGTGCAAATAGTGTTAGTGTTTGTGTGCATCAAATGAATAAATATTTACCTCATGCATACATTCTAAAACACACTAAAAGCAACAAATAGTTTATATACACAAGAACATAAGACAAATAAAGGGAAACCAACAAAGGAGAAAGTCATGATAAAACATTGCACAAGATTAAATGGCCTAACTCTCTAAAAAACAGTCCCCAGTGGAGTCGCCAACTGTCGCAACCTACCCTTCGGCGGGAGGGCGACGCGTGACTCGCGGGATGCGTGTCCACGAAAGGAATACGCGCGGAGTCGCCACCAACGTTTATTTGAGGAAAACGTCGGAAAAACCGGAAAAGACGCGATCTACGAACTTTTAAGTGAAAGGTTCGGGAGTTGTATTTACGCACGGGGAAGGTATTAGCACCCCACACGTCCGTCCCAAGGGACGGCAGCCTTTAATCGAATGTGCAAACATGACTTTGATTTTTATGTTCCCTTTTATGTTCTTATATCCTTTATACCCTTTTTATATTTTTTTCTTTTTTGTGGTCGACAAGGGTGTTTCCCTTTGCTCCTACGTATTCCTCAATTTGTGATGAGGAAATCAGACCTACGTAGTTCTTTTGGAACAAAGTGTTTGGTTAAGTTGTTTTTGTCTTTTTTGCAAAATATGTTTTTTATTGAACAAAAGGTCATTTAAGGTGTTGGACCATTAAACGGTCTTTTGATTTTGAAAGGAGAGAAACGTTAAGGCGTTGGACCATTAACGATCTCTTGTTTTTGAAAGGAGAGAAACATTAAGGCATTGGACCATTAACGATCTCTTGGGGTGGTCGACAAAAGCGGGGCTTTTGCTCCTACGTATCCTCAATGAGGAACTCAGACCTACGTAGTTCTTTCTTATCAAGTGATTCTTTTTTATTTTAAGAGGTGATCATTTTAAGGCGTTGGACCTTAAAAATGATCCATTTTACTTAGTGAGAAATTGAAATGACAAGCTTCAAAAGCCTATTTTTGTGGACGAGCTTGACTAGGTGAGTTTGATTTTAGCCTTAGTTTCACTTTAGTTATTAATCAATTCGATTAAGAATGAGAAATCCCAAAGAGAAAACGTCCGATTGATTTTCCGCTTTATTTTACTAAAAGATGTCTTTTTGATCATTATATTATTTTCTACCTCTTTTTGATTTCCAACGTGGTTACGGCACGACCGAACGGTCGGAATTTATTTTAACCGAAGTTAACGGATAATACAATTCAAACGTTCGGTGGAAATTTATTTTATTTTTAAGTTAAGCGAGAAATGACTTAAGTAAAATGGCTTAAGCACGTCAAGAGGGGGTATAAAAAGTAAACAAAACGAGAATAAAAATGCACGAAACACAATGTGGACCACTACGGGTACATAGAATGAATCGAAAAGCTTGGTTCGAGGTACTTACCCGTTGAAGATCGAAGAACGATGAAGAACGAATGAAGAACGTCGAAGAACGGTTGAAATCTTCGCGAGATTCCTCACGGAAAACGTTACGGAAACGTTTCGGAAGCGCCTCGGCTTAGATTTTCTTCACGGAAACAATTTTTCCAAGCAAATTCGAAAGAGAGAGAAGTGCCTAAGGGGCTGGACCCCTTCCTTCTTCATTTCCTCCCCTATTTATAGCAAAATAGGGGAGGTGGTTGCCGCCCAGCTCGCCCAGGCGAGCAGGGTTGCTTCCTCCAGAAGCAACCGCCTTCTGGAGGAATCTTCTGGAGGGCCCAAATGGGCCTGGGTGCTATTTGCACCCCCATTTTTACTAAGTACACCCCCCTCTGCTGTTTTTTGGTGATTCTTTTTTCGTAAAGTTACGGAAACTTACGAATTTCGTAACGATACTTGTTTTCTTTCCATAATGTTACGGAACCTTGCGGATTACATAATCATCCCCTCTTTGACTTACGGAATGTTACGGAACCTCACTTAATTATGCAACGATGCTTCCATTTGATTTCCGATGTGTCACGGAAACTTACGGATTGTGCATCAACATTTTTTTGGTTTTTCGGCATGTCCTGGAATTTCATAAATTGCCTAATGATGGGTGCCAAGCACCTCACAAGGACCAAAGAATGGTCGCATGTCATCAAGCAAAGGTCCCCGGACGAAATTAGGGTATGACAGGTGGCATGCACTGGAGTCGTAGTAGTGTGCTTGTGCGTACATGTCACTCGCCATGGGTGGCATATACTAGAGTCAAAGTAGTCTGCTCGTGAATACATGTCACTCACCGTGGGTGACACGTTGTTAGTCGTTATTTACGACTAACTTTTGTATTGAAAAGTGTCATGAAATTTATATATTTTCCCCAATTTATGGTTCTTTTTGTAGGATTATACATATTTTTATGTTTAGCTTAATTTCACTCAATAGATATTCCCAATATTGTGAATTAATGTGGTTCAACTTCAGTTTCAGACTAAGGATGAAGAAGAAGAAGGTTGTAGCAATTGGTGTCTCGCTAAGCGAGACATATGCGCTTAGCGAGTAACATCCTCTAAGCAAGGCACTCAGCTCGCTTAGTGAGTTGGGAGAATCTGGAAGGGAATCTGCCATTCATACACGCACCCAACGCGCCATAACCTCGCTCAGCGAGTCATTTGTCTCTTTGCGCGCTCAGCGCACCCAGCTCGCTAAGCGAAAATTCACTAACTTGTGCTAAGCGAGCCTTTAGGATCAAAAAGCCCTTAAAACTTAAAAGACTGAAGTTGGCAAAAAATAGAGAGTTTTGGGAGGAGAGATGTAACAGAGCCAAAAAACAAAGCAAAAGAGAAGAGCTTGGACGAAAAGCCTCAGCCTTTGAGAGATTCTGAGTTTAGGAGTGATTATTAGATTTTTAGAGGTGGAGGAGACATCCCCACCACTTTGTAATCTTAATTATCCTTCAAAAACCTATTCTTGGGCTGAAAGGTACTAACTTGCCATGGAAGGCTAAATCTCTTGTTGGGAATTTCTGCTGAACTTTGATGTAAAATCCTTTACTGTCTATTTAAAGTTGTTTTTATGTGTTCATTGCTTCTATCTGCACTTAATTCTTGCATGCTTGTGGCTTGATCACCCATTTGTGTGTAAAGTTAGGATTTTTAGCATTGGAAAGTGTTTTAAATCCTTAAAACTGGATAGAGCAGGCTAGAGAACTGTATGTCAGGACACAGAGTGCAAGGATTTAGTTTATATTATATTGTAATCTTAATGCAACTCGTTTAAGCCATGTTCGATGAGGGATCTAGAACGAAGTTTAGATAGAGTTAGACCCATTCACTCGAGGGATCCTGCTTTGGGTAGTTGTTTTCGACTTAGAACACGAAAAATAGCCTTAAATAGAGAAAAATACTCAATAACATCAAGTAGGTTCAGTAGAAAGACCCAATGTTTTTAATAATTTGTTTATCTCTCACCTTTAGATAGTAAATTTTGTAGTTAAATTAGAACTGTAGACACAACTTCTTTTTATATTTATTGGCTTTATACAAATGTTTACCTACTGAATGAATGCTCTCTGAATGAAACAAGTTCCCTGTGATTCGATACTCGGTTCTTACCGTTTTATACTACTTGCGCGACTCAGTACACTTGCTGATTAGTATCACAATTGGGTGAGTGTGAGTACACGTACTAGAGGCTTAGTAGTGTGCTCATGCGCACATGTCACTCGCAGTGGGTGGCATGTACTGGAGTCTTAGTAGTGTGCTTGTGCTTACATGTCACTCATTGTAGGTGACACGTACTAGAGGCTTAGTACCATGCTCATGCGCACATGTCACTCGCCGTGGGTGGCACGTACTGGAGTCTTAGTGATGTGCTTGTGCGCACATGTTACTCATCATGGGTGGCCTGTTCTGGAGTCAAAGTAGTGTGCTCATGCACACATGTCACTTACCGTGGGTGGCATGTACTGGAGGCTTAGTAGTGTGCTCATGTGCACATGTCACTCATCGTGGGTGGCATGTACTGGAGTCTTAATAGTGTGCTTGTGCGCACATGTCACTTGTCGTTGGTGGCAAGTACTAGAGTCATAGCAATGTGCTTGTGTGCACATGTCACTCATCGTGGGTGACATGTACTGGAGTCTTAGTGCTAGAAGAAAGGCTCACCATGGGCGGTCCATGGGTTTTAAGAGCCATAAAGCTACAACTATGGATGCTCTTGTCTTGATAAGAGAAATGTGAAAAGGAAGGTATGTAGAATTTTTATTCAATGTATTTGATTGAGTACAAATTCCCTTCATCATCCCAGATGTGCCTCGTTAAAACCTCTCAGGCCAAAACCCTGATTTTTCTATTTTTGGTACAAAAGACCTGAATAGGAAAAAGAGTACAACATTGGGTTTGCGTTTGGATCAACTGAAGTAGAACTTCAGGTGGGTGGTGTTCTATGTTCTTGGAATTTATTTGTCATCCAGTTCTTGTAATTTGTATGCTCTGTTGTCAAGGCTGGTTGTGACCCTGAATGGACTTTCGTAGTTGGGGCCAAGCTTTCCCGCTCGGGGATCTTCTCTGGCTTCACCTCAGACTCACCATACAAGGTCACCAGGTTGAAAGGCACGTGCATTATTAGAAAATATGCTTTTTACACTGGTTATTTATGACTTTCTACATCGGTTTTTAATCGATGTTGAAAGTATTATCGTTAACATTGGTTTTTTAAAACCGATGTTAACGTAAAATTAACAACATCGATTATTTAAATAACCGATGTTATATAAAAAGAATTACACCAAAAAAATGTATGAATGTTGACAATTCACATTGGTTTTAATACAAAACCGATGTTAACTTATACATTAACATCGATTTTCTATAAAAATTGATGTTAACTTATACGTTAACATCGGTTCTGTATAAAAACCGATGTTAACGTCAGTTTCAGTCAAAAACCGATGTTAAAATATACGTTAACATCGGTTTTTGTAGAAAACCGATGTTAACAATTTTTATGTTAACATCAACTTTTAACAGAAACTGATGTTAACGTATAAGTTAACATCGGTTTTTTTTAACCGATGTTAACTTATACGTTAACATCGATTTTTTGGAAAAATCGATGTTGTTTGTGTATATTAACATCAATTTTTTTAAAAAGCCAATGTTGTTATTAGGAATTTTTTTAAATTTTCTTTCTATTTTTACAAAAAACCCAAAATTTAACCTGTAAATTTAAAATCAGATCACACAGCACAACATACATCATTTGCATCCTGCTTTTAAATAGGTTTTAGCAGAAAGCTAACTAGTAAACTATCAATTGTAAAACATCAATTAATAACTATGAATAAATAATTTATTAATAACTATTAACAAAGATTATTCAATGTTAAAATGAAACAACAATTGTAAAAAATGTAATGCAAGCTATAGTAAACTAATTAAGTAACCTAAAGTTACATAGTTCCCTAACATCCTAAGTTTCATTTCTAACTTTGAGATAATATTGTGCCCACTGGATGCGAAGCGCCTTCAATCTCTCTGCTTCCAATGGTCTAACATCATTAAAATATTGCATGATCAAATAAAAGATAAGTTAATAATGTAATACCAATGATAAGAAAATCAACTTTGTTTGAAATTAACAATTACCGTTTCTCAATTATTCTTGAAAGTTCCTAAGATTATTGTGGACATCCAGTGCATGACGTAATAGTCGCACTCAGTGCTTCCTTTTTGTCTATTACACTAAATACATAATGAAATTTGGATATTAAACGTTAACTACAATTAGTGTACACACACATAAGCAGTATATATAAGTAGAAGTTTTATTTATATCACAAACCTTAACAACAATCCACCTAGCACCAGCCTTGGATTTAAGTTGTGGAGTATCATCAAGTCCTTTCAAAGCACTGTTAAATACAAGGAACATTAAAATATTGATGTTGTTGTGTTATGCTAATGCAAATGTATTGAAAAACAACACTGACTTGTTAATTATTCATTTAAGGTAGTTGTCTGGCCTATTATGCAAGGAGCAAAACCAGACAACAAGGTTTTCCTTAGGCAAAATGATGACCATTTGCTAGTGCCCACTGCAGTGGAGACCAATATGGGTTATTGTAGTATTATACATTATTTAAGTTCAATTGTTTAGTTTGACTTACCCATTCAGGTAGGCTCCAAGGTAGACATCGCGTTTTGAACTCTTCATGTAACTTTCTGATTCAAATTGTGATTGCCCAGATCTCTGAATGGACTGTGGCTCGAGGAATCCATACACATTGGAATTCCCCGCTCGCATACTTGTCTCAGTCAGATGCCTATTTTTTTTATGACAAAGTTAATCTAAATTGACTTACAGAATCCACAACTATATAACAGATATGCTAAGACATTGACCACCGTGTGCAATTTTAGAGAGATCTTTGTGCTTTATATACAACGAGAAGTCTTCATTAAACACCCCGAACACGGTAGCATCCCACATAACCTGGAGAGGCTTCAAAAAAAAGTTGTGGGATGGTCAAAGTCATCAAATATAGGGGATCATCGACCTCATGATCTGGCCTATCTGGAGGTTTTGCTGGAGAGACAACTGCCTGCTTATCCAACATAATTAATTAACATAATTTAATTACAGTGAAAAATTCAATTGAAAAAAAGAAGCATATAATGAGAGTAAAATACCTGCTATGATAAACGCTTCACGAGATGTGTCAACCAAGCAAGGAAGGTGTTAAGTGTCTGCCCCACTAAAATAACCTCGTCAGTGGGTACAGGAACGGGAGCCTCTGCATCTTTAACCTCCTTAGCACCAACCTTCACTTGGCCATGCAACAAAGGGATGTTGTGAACCGCTGTGGATCCCTCATAAACTCTTCCTAGGGCAACCAGGCGGGAAGGATTTTCTTCGATGTACAACCCGCATTTTTGTGTGTCACCCGTGTTTAGATTGGTCGGTGAGGGATCAACACAACTCCCCTTTGTGCTGACACGAGCAGCTGAGGGACCAACCTCAGGCTCCAGAGGCAGTGCAAGTCCCTGTGATTGGATCTGTGATTGCAACTGGGACTACATCTGGCTGAAGGATAACATCAGTTGCTGAGTCACTTTTTCTGTGATCGACTCCTTTAGCTGGTCCCTAATTTGTTGAGTCAGTTGCTCCAGTTCTTCGGGAGCCATGGAGGAAGAACTGCGGGAGTTTCGTGGAGCTGATCCGAAGTATTGCTTTATGGTGACACCGGCTCCAGAAATAAAAGGTTCCACACGAGCTCCTGTTCTGTGGCGTGGTGGAAGGACCGATAAGAGATTTAGAGAGATTTTCCTCAGCTCGGGCTGAGGAGTGTCCATATGAGTTCGTTATAGACTACGGGTTTGCAATCTGCAACTTTCCGGCTGTAGGTCAAAAGAGTGCCCTTACGGGTGGATGAGGATCAATACTCTGCTACCTAGTCACATAGGCACCCGCCTGTTTCTTAGTGAAACTCATCAAGGTGAGGGTGGGCTAGCTTATAGCTATTCTATCAGTCAAGGATCTAGAATGGAGCAACTGGGGGTGACGCGAAAGCCACCCGGGTGGGGCTCGTAACACGCACACGACCAGGGTGTTCTGGTCGCCCAATGGCAACAGTTAGGAGATCCTGACGTCCATGGGGGACAAACGAACCCTGTGACGCCTACTCCTCCAAAGAATCCTGTACAAAACACATATATTTGTTTAGTCATTCACAGAATAAACAAAGATAATTACAATTCTTAATTGAAAATGACTTATAATCTTCTCAGCAATTTCCTTTGCTGCCTTAGACGTCATCTGCCCAGTTTTCTTGGTGCGTGCCATCTTCCACTTCACGTGTCGTCTGATTGGAGATGGAGGGTTAATGACGCCCTCAGTGCTTCCGGACTGAGCAATTTCCTCCAGTTTTTTCTTTGTCTTCTCAGCCATCAGCTTCTATTCTAAATATTCATAACCCCCACGAGACAACACGTGAGGGGCGATGTTTTGCTTCTGGATGGCCTGTGCCTTTTTCCGCACATCCTGTAAAAATTGAACATTAATGAAAATGATTACCACAATGTATTATAAGAACTGATTTTTTAGTGGAAAATAATTAAAATGACAAAGTACATACCTCCCACAAGGGGTTTCTGCGGGTCTGACAAAACTGGGCCAATTTCTCCTTGCTAATGCCGTATTTTTCACAAACAGTGTCGTCCACACTGTCCTTGTTGGCTGCAAGTGCCCATTTCCTCGTCAAATTAGATTTAAACTATCTCCACCACTCGCCAATAGTCTGAAGTACTTTCTTCTTTGTCCTACCATCAGAAGCTTCAGGGATATCAAATTCCGCCTAACAAACAATAAATTTGGTTTTATTGTTAGTAAATTATAAATTTTGGCTGATAAAGAAAATCAAAGATGAAAACTAAAATGCCTGAATATCCTCCCATATCAAATCCTTCTGAGCAGCAGCGACTTCCTTCCAAGTCTCATATGTCACGTCAACCTTATCACCAGTGACAATCCCCAAATGTGTTCTTAATTTCTTCTTGTGGGGACTGTCGGCCTTCCCGATCGCAAGATCGACATGGACCACTGGTCTCTCTGCCCCAGGTGGTCTAGTGGCCAAGGATCGTAGCCGTGTGGCTTTGCGTGTCCGCTTCAAGGTTGATAGAGACGCTGATGCTAATGCTGGAGGAGGAGGAGGAGGAGGCGAGGCAGGTGGAGTAGCCATGGGCCTGTAAAGAAAAAAACTTGAGTTAGTTAACATTATCAAAAAACTGAATTAGTTATGTAAATGAATGTACCAAAATGAAATACATAATTAGAAAATTACATTAGACGATGTTAATTAGTTCCCCTTTATCATGATCATTACGATTAGCATGAACGTTGTTAGCTTCTTCTTCTCCAACGATGTTAGGAGTCATTTGTGTGGACAAAGGACTAACATAAGTGTCCATGTATGAATCATCATCTTCTGCATTAACACCAATTATTTTCCCATGTAGAACCACGAACCACCTTTCATCACAAGGGTCTTGCACATAAAATACCTTTTTAGCTTATTCTACCATGATGAAAGGGTCATTGTGGTAAGCTAGTTTCTTTAGGTCTACCAACGTAAATCCTACATCATTGGTCCACACACCGGTGTTGTTGTCAACCCATTTACATTTGAAAACACATACAGTAAATTTGACAGTTAAGCTCCCAAATTTCATCAATTAACCCAAAGTAAGGGATGGAAGCTACACAGGGATTGTCATGATGTACACTTGCGAAGTGTTGAGATTCAGCCCTTAGGGTGACCCCGCTATTTTGCATTGTACTTTTCTCATCTTATGCTTTTGTGTAAAGGGAATACTTCTTTATGTTGTATCCTTGCCAAGTTATAACATTTCTTTTAGGCCTATCTGCTAGCTTTCTTAATGTTTCAGAAGCATTTTCATCAGCAAAGATTGTATCTTTAAACCAATCCAAGAAAGTCTTGTTATGCTTTTTCAAGACCCAGTTCTTTGACATTTTTGGATTACTTTGTTTGACTAAACCTTCATGCTGAAGTATGTATGGCAAAACTTCATTACTGTTATTCAACACATACAAGTGAGCTTGTAACAAATCTTCTACACTTGGAGTGATAACATGCAGTCCTCTTGAACCCTTACCGCCCACTCTGTCATCATGGTGAGACTCAGGAAGGCCAACAGGTTTAGCCTTTTCAATATACTCTGAACAAAATTCAATGGCTTCTTCTGCAATGTATCTTTCAACAATAGATGCTTTCGGACGATGTAGATTCTTGGTATACCCTTTTAAGATCTTTATGTATCGCTTAACCGGGTACATCCACCACAAATAAACAGGACCACAACATTTGAATTCTCTGACCAGATGAACGATTAAGTGAACCATGATGTTGAAGAAAGCAGGAGGAAAATACATCTCCAACTGGCACAATATAATTGCGGCCTCAGTTTCCAGGTCATCAAACTTGACAGGATCAAAGACTTTGCTACGTATGGCATTGAAGAAAAAGCACTGGCGAGTTATGGCTAGCCTGACTTTGTTAGGCAAAATGTCTCGTATGGCCACGACTAACAATTATTGCATCAACACGTGACAATCGTGAGACTTTAACCCTACCAGCTTAAGCTCCTTCAATTGCACAAGGCTCTTAATATTTGAAGAGTATCCTTATGGGACATTGACCTCCCGCAGACACTGACAAAAACTAATCTTCTCCTTTTTCGACAAAGTATGACAAGCTGGAGGCAAGTATATTTTTTTCCCATCAGACCTTGGATGCAACTGCGATCGTATGCCCAACTCAGCTAGATCTCGACGGTTATTCAAACCATCTTTTTCGTCTTGCCTTGAATGTTAAGGAGCGTTCCAATGACACTATTGTCATACCCTAATTTCGTCCGGGGACTATTCCTTGATGGCATGCAACCTTTGATTGACCGCTTCGAAGTACTTAGCACCCTTTGTCGCACAATATGTGAAGTCCTGAGACGCGTCGGAAATCAAAAGGAAGCATGGTTACGCGATCCGTGAAATTCCGTAATGTGGCGGAAATCAAAAGGAAGTATTGTTACACAATTCGTGAGTTTCCGTAACTTCTTCGAAAGCTAAAAAAGAGTAAATACATGATCTGTAAGGTTCCGTAACCTTACGGAAAGAAAATAAGTATCGTTACGAAATTCGTAAAGTTTCGTAACGTTACGGAAAAAAATCACCAAAAAAAGAAAAAGGGGTGTATTTAATAAAAAGGGGGTGCAAATAGCAATCAGGCCCACTTGGGCCTTCCAGATTCTTCCTCCAGAAGGCGGTTGCTTCTGGAGGAAGCAACCTGGCTCGCCTGGGCGAGCTGGGTGGCAAGCTCCTCCCCTATTTTGCTATAAATAGGGGGGGTTGAAGAAGGAAGGGGTTCAGCCTTCTTGGCACTTTGTATTCTTTTGAAATTACTGAGGAAAATTGTTTCCGTTAAGAAAATCCAAGCCGAGGCGCTTCCGTAACGTTTCCGTGGGTAATTACGCGAAGATTTTCAACCGTTCTTCGACATTCATCGTTCATTCTTCGTTTTCTTTGGTCTTCAACAGGTAAGTACCCCAAACCGAGCTTTTCAATTCATTCTATGTACCCGTGGTGGTCCCCATTTGTTTCATGTACTTTTATTCTCGTTTTCATTTACTTTCCGTACCCCCTTTTGACGTGCTTCAGTCATTTATTTAAGTCATTTCTCGCCTAATCAAAAAATAAAATAAATTTCCACGAATCATTTGATTTGTAATATCCGTTAATTTCAGTTAAAATGAATTCCGACCGTTCGGTCGTGCCATAACTACGTTGGAAATCAAAAAAGAGGTAAAATAATAATATAATAATAAAAAAATATCTTTTAGTAAAATAAAGCGAAAAATCAATCGGACGTTTCTTTTTGGGATTTCTCTTTCTTAATTGAATTGACTAATAACTAAAGTGAAACTAAGGCTAAAATCAACCCGCAAAGTCAAGCTCGTCCATGAAAAATCACTAAAAAAGGGATTTGAAAGTTTATTATCTTAGTTTTCCTTACCAAGTAAATGGATCATTTTTAAGGTCCAACGCCTTAAAATGATCACCTTCCAAGTAAAAAGAATCGCTGGATTCACCCTTAAAAAAGAACTACGTAGGTCTGATTTCCTCTTCGATGGAGGGTACGTAGGAGCAAGAGCCCAGCTTTTGTCGACCTCAAAAATAAAAAAGGAAATAAAAGTTAAGATAACACAATTTCACAATTCTAAAAAATAGGCTGTTGTCCTTTGAGACAAACATGAGAGGTGCTAATACCTTCCTCAAACGTAAATACAACTCCCGAACTTAGAATTTTCGTTTTGACCAGTTTCCTTCGGTTTTTCCGACGTTTTCCACAAATAAACGTTGGTGGCGACTCCGTGCATCTTTCCTCCTTTGGAAAGCGCACCCGTGAGCCTCGCCTCGCTCGCCCGCAAAAGGGCATGTTGCGACAGTTGGCGACTCCACTGGGGACATTTTTTGTGAGTTAGGCCTATTTTAAGGAATTGTGGAATTGTGAACTTTGTGTGTGCATTTATTGAATTGTGTAAAATGTAATAACTGTTATCTTTTCCACATTTTTACACTGCATTCTAAGCACCCACGGGTTTGAGTAAAAAAAGGGTCCTATACCCGGGTTCATGGGAATCTAAGGAGTGGAGGTGAATCTATAATCATGCTAGGTCTCCGACTTGCTTGATAATAGTGAAACCTCGTCTAGATCTTTCTCTCTTTATAATATGTTGTCGCTGGTATTCCATACCGCCACAATATTATTATCTTGAGTGATGATACCTCTAGAAAACGGCCGTGTGAGTTATGAATCGTTGGGAGTAGTTATTAGAGACCCCTAGATATTGTCCTATAGGTTCCCAAATATGGGCATAGAGCAAACACGCTCCGTGCCATTTGTTCTCATGCATTTTTTTGCGAATAGCACGTAAATTATAGTTTTACTAATGATATTTTGTGTCTCTAGAGTAGTTGGTCACTTTTTAATACATACGTTGAGGCACCATGATGCCTAAAACGTAGCATTAAAAAGATGGATCTTTGCGGTCTCGTATAAGTAAATTACCCATTTATTTTGTTTTCTTTCCGTTTCATGCATACGCATTGCATCATTCATATCGGAGTCTTGATCCACCCCTTTTTTAGGTAAATGATGGGGACAAATCAAAACGGAAAAAGATTTTATCAAGTCAAGATTAAGAGTCTAGATGTCACCAGCCTTAAGGAATTGGGACGGTTGATGGGACCCCTCCAAAGGCAAGCCTTCCGCAAAGTGTACGGAAAGATCTTGGATTTGACTACAGTGGAGGTATTTACGGAAGTTGTTGTATCCCTCGCCCAATACTATGACCAGCCGTTACGGTGCTTTATGTTTGGGGACTTCCAAATGGTACCGACTGTTGAAGAGTTTGAGGAAATATTAGGATGCCCTCTTGGGGGAAGGAAAACGTATCTTTTCCCCGGGTTTCTTCCCTCCTTAAGTAAGATTGCAGCTATGGTCGGAGATTCGGCAAAAGAGTTGGATTGCATGAAGCAAACTCGGAACGGCGTAGTGGGCCTGCCACGAAAATACTTGGAAGGCAAGGCCAGGGATATGGCAAGCCAAGAGAAGTGGGTCCCGTTTGCGGATATACTAGCTTTGCTGATCTTTGGGGTTGTCCTCTTTCCGAACATGGACGGTTTGGTGGACCTAGCCGCAATTGATGCTTTCCTTGCATATCACCATAGCAAGGAGAGTCCAGTGGTGGCTATCTTGGCGGACTTATTTGATAGCTTTGACCGAAGGTGTGAGAAGAACAGCGCACGGATTGTCTGTTACTTACCCGCTCTCTGTGTGTGGTTGGTTTCGCACCTATTCCAACAAGATATAAGACACCCGTGTCCACTTCAAAGTTATCGCTCGTGCATCGAAAAGAGAAGAGTCGATTGGGGCCAACACTTGGCTGGGATAGGAGGCAGCACAATCAATTGGTTTCCTCGATGGAAGAAAGGAAAGGAGGGAGTTCTTTTCTCATGTGGGGACTACCCTAATGTTCCGTTGATAGGGACGAGGGGTTGTATTAACTATAATCCCGCACTTGCCATAAGACAGCTAGGGTACCCCATGAGGGGAGCGCCAACGGAAGAGAGCCTCTCGCCTTTCCTTGTGAGAGATTTCGGCGCGCAAAGTCTCAAGGTTATACAAAGAGTCCACAATGCATGGAGAAGTCCGTTGAGGAAAGACAAAGAGCTTAGGGGCATCCGTAATGGCGTCATCGGTGGTTATCATGGATGGCTAAGAGTTCATATGCGATGGTTAGATTGGCTCTCCAAGTTGAAAGTTATCAATGAGGAGAACTTCGAAGCTCCGGAGGAAGATGAAGAAGTCCAAGCTCTAAAATTAGAGCTAGGGAAGGCAAGACTTGCCAAAGAAAAGTTCAAGTCAGCCGCTACAAACATCTGGAAAGAGTGCACCAAGTTACGAGAGGAAAACGCGGCCACTGCAAGAGCCCTTGAACAAGAAACCAAAAGGGCCCGCAAGGAGGAACATGGCCGAGATAAATTCCGAGGAGCTTTGTGGGGTAGCAACAATGAACTCAAGCTCCAGAGAGAGGAAAGAGACCAGTCACGGGTACATGGCATGATCTTAAAGGAAGAATTAGCTGCTTGCGCAAGATCCAAGAGGAGTTTGGCTCAACACTTGGAAGCCACGGAGCAAAGCATGCTAGCTATCATAGGGCAGTACAAGGAAGAGTTAAACCAATTTGTGACCCATGAACAAAAGCTAGTAGAGGATTTTGCACAAGTGTACGCCGAAAAGGAAGCAAGAGGGAGGGTGATTGATGCATTGCATCAAGAAGCGACTATATGGATGGATAGGTTCGCCTTGACCTTGAATGGAAGTCAAGACCTCCCGCGACTACTAGCCAAAGCAAAGGCCATCGCTGAAGTGTGTACAGCCCCCGAGGAAATTCACGGGCTAATCAATTACTATCAACACATGATAGATTTGATGACCCATATAATTAGACACCGTTAGGTTCTGTTGTAACACTTTTGTATGATCTTGGCTAGATAAAAACTTTGTTCTTTTTTATAAAATGAGAAGTTCTGAACTCATCACGTTATCTAAAAAACCTTGAGGTGGATCCAAGTGCTTCGATCACTCATTTGCATATTCATGTTTTGGTGGCATACTCACCGTTGTTTGTTTCTTTAGGGAACTCACAATAACTAAGAAAGCGCAATGGCACCCCTATAACACTCGATCCAGAAAAATGGATAATGAAGAGGGCGTGCAAGAACAGATGAAGGCCAACCTATCGGCCTTAAAAGATTAAATGGCTTCTATCATGGAGGCCATGCTAAAACTTCAGAAAACTATAGAAGATAATGCCACGGCGGCCGCCTCCAATACAGCTAGGGAAGCGGAATCGGTGCTACCGCCCGTAATAAACTTGGGCCGAAACACGACGGTGTTAGGTCGGAGGTATAGTCCTCAAGCCTACCCTTATGGTTTGCCTCCAGACTTCACTCCCCGTACCGCTCCGGATGATTTGAACCAAGCCCTTACCTTCGAGGGGAAACTCCCTCCTTATGCCGACTATCCCCTGCAAGAAGATGATGAAGGAGATGCCCATCTAGGCCCTCTGCTTCCCCTCAAAGATCCGGCCCCCCATGAATTGCCCCAACCAAACATAGTCCGCCATGTCCCGTCTTCACCCGCACCCGTAAAAGAATCCGTTCCCTTTGCAAAAGATAAGGGAAAGATTGATTTACTTGAAGAGAGGCTAAGAGCGGTAGAGGGCCTCGGCAACTACCCGTTCTCAGATTTAGTGGATCTATGTCTAGTACCTGACATCGTCATCCCTCCCAAGTTCAAAGTACCAGATTTTGATAAATAAAAAGGGATGACATGTCCAAGAGGGCATCTTCGGATGTATTGCCGAAAGATGGGGGCGTATTCTGCAGATGAAAAGTTGTTGGTGCATTTCTTTCAAGACAGCTTAGCCGGAGCAGCAGTGGCTTGGTATACCAATCTGGAAGCTTCTCAGATCCAATCATGGAAAGACTTGGCGACTTCCTTCATTAGGCAATACCAATACAATGCGGATATGGCTCCTGATCGGAACCAGCTTCAGAGTATGACCAAGCGAGAACATGAGTCCATTAAAGAATATGCCCAAAGGTGGAGACATCTCGCAGCCCAAGTCGTCCTGCCCATGACAGAGAGGGAGATGATCACAATTATGGTAGATACGTTGCCTACGTTCTACTATGAAAAGCTGATAGGATACATGCCAATTAACTTTGCGGATCTCGTCTTCGCCGGAGAAAGAATTGAGTCCGGACTGAGAAAAGGCAAGTTTGAATATGCCTCCAACATGGCCCCCAACAACAACAGAAGAGCCCCAGTGGTGGGCACGAGGAAAAAGGAAAGAGATACCCACGCGGTCACCACTGCCCCAACATGGATGAAAGCACCCCAAAATATCCAAAGCTCATACCAGCCCAACCCCCCGAACTTTTCAATCCGAGCCGGGAGCTCCCTCCCAACTCAAGTGAAAGGACCACCCGCAGCAGAAAGAACGCCTGCCCAACACACAGCTCCAGCCACTCCCCGGCCAGTCAATAATACAGCTCCTAGCGTGAGCTATAATAATGCACGGCGCCCACCCCCGAAAGATGATTTCTCTCCTATTCCAATGGCATACTTCGAGTTGTGGCCTTCATTATTGGAGAATCATTTGGTGGTGGCCATACCCGGGAAGGTCCTCCAGCCACCATACCCCAAGTGGTACAACTCGGATGCCAAGTGTGCATACCATAGTGGAGCTCCCGGACACAACATTGACTCCTGCCTCCCGTTCAAGTATAAGGTGCAGCACCTAATTAATGTCGGCTGGCTATCATTCCAAGAGGAGGGCCCCAACGTTAAAACCAACCCACTAGCCAGTCATGGAGGGGCTAGCATAAATGCCATTGAAGAGCATGGGCCGTCGGGGGCAAAGAGATTAGAAGATGTGGCTACATCTAGACGCTTCATCTACCAGTCGCTGCAAGCGGCATGCATGGTCTCTCGTGGCAGAGACGAAAGGAACAAATGTTTGTTTCACCTCGGGGAGTCACACGACATGGAAACTTGTCCCGCGGTGGAAGAATTGCTTTAGCGGCTCATGGACTGGGGGCAGCTTGAAGTGTCCAAAGGAGGGAGGGAAGAACAACTGATTTGCATGCAGTCGGACGAAAAGAAGGTTCCCCCAACCCCCAAAGCCTTAGTAATATGTTTCACTAGGAAAGGGACCGGCTCCATGCCCATATACCCCCGGACAGCACCCAAGCCGACGCCGTTTGCATATCAAAGCAATAAGGTCGTTCCGTGGAAGTATACCCCTCCCGCTTTCGAAGAAAGAGTTCCAACCGAAGTTGACTCCCTGTCAGCCAAGGTGACCAACATCACCGACCTCAGTGGCGTAACCCGCAGTGGCCGGGTGTTCGCTCCCCCTCACTCGGCGGAATTGCCCTCCAAAGGGAAAGCGCCCATGGTCCAAGAGGCACAAACGTAGCCACCCCCTCAAAAGAAGTGGATCCTCCGATGGTAAAAGGGGCTGAAAAGAAAGAAGGTCTTCAAGGAAAGACGGTGACTTTGGAAGAGGCTCATGAGTTCCTTCGCCTCATCCAACAAAGCGAGTTTAAGGTAGTTGAGCAACTGAATAAAACTCCAGCAAGGATCTCTTTTCTTGAACTACTCATAAACTCCGAGCCTCATCGTGTGCTGTTGATAAAGGTCCTCAACGATGCCCATGTAGCACACGATATATCAATTGAGGGTTTTGAAGGCATCGTTAATCATATAACCACCAATAATTATATCGCGTTTGCGGAAGAAGAGATTCCCGTTGAGGGGAGAGGACACAACAAGGCTCTACATGTGTCGGTTATATGTATGGACCATGTCGTCGCAAAGGTACTTATCGATAATGGATCGAGTTTAAATGTGATGCCGAAGACCACCTTGGAAAAGCTTCCTTTTAGTGTGTCACGTTTAAAACCAAGTTCAATGGTGGTACGAGCCTTTGATGGTACTTGGCGGGAAATGATGGGGGAAATCGACATTCCCATTCAGATAGGCCCCCACACTTGCAATATGGTGTTTCAAGTGATGGACATAAATCCCGCCTACAGCTGCCTCTTGGGGAGACCTTGGATTCATGTGCTGGGAGTGGTCCCTTCGACGCTTCACCAGAAATTAAAGTTCGTGGTTGGTGGACTTTTGGTGATAGTGTCAAGCGAGGAGGATATGTTGGTGAGCTGCCCCTCCTCCGCACCATACGTAGAAGCGGCGGAAGAGTCATTGGAAACAGCTTTCCAATCCTTCGAGGTGGTGAGTTGTGCCTCTATGGAGACGAGCCCGCTGCCACCTTCTCTCTCTAATGCGGCCATAATGGTGGCACGGGTGATGCTCAAGCACGGATATGAGCTCGGAATGGGTCTAGGCAAGGACGGCCTCGGGAATGCCGACGTAGTCGATATGAGGGGAAATCCGTACAAATATGGATTGGGGTATGAACCCGGGATGCTGGGAAGGAGGAATGCGCCGTCAAGATTCTGGGCGGATAGGGCATGGCCCGGCCATGTTAGCCAGTGTTTCACCAGTGCTGGAATAATGTTTGAGGAAGAGGTGGCAACAATCGGAGAGGAGTGCCCTCAAGACCCGCCAAGTTTCGTGCGGCCATGCCATCCCGATTCCCAAGTGGGGAACTGGCGCGTGATAAGCCAGTCAAAGGTCTATACCGCTGATTCAATGTAATTAGAGGCTATAGATTCCTTTCTCTTTTGTTTTGTGAAACCTACCTTATTAAATAAACAAAGAGATCTTGTTTCATCTGTTCTTGCAGTTCCACCTTTTCTCATATCATTTTTCATGTTTTTGTTTCTTTTGTCTTGATTGGTATAGATACGAGGGTCGATTCTTTGAGGATCCTAACGACAAGGGTTTGACAATCGATTTCAACCGAGATGTAAGCCAAACGATGAACGAAGAAGAGGAAGAGGACGTCCTTTCACCAGAGTTGGAGAGGTTGATCGCTCAGGAAGAACGCGAAATGAAGCCTCACCAAGAAGAAACCGAACTAGTGAACTTAGGGACCGGAGAGGGAAAGAAAGAAGTAAAAGTAGGAACCGGTATGATCGCACCTATCCGCCAAGGCTTGATAACCCTTTTTGAAGAATATCAAGACGTCTTTGTGTGGTCATACCAAGACATGCCCTGTCTGGACTCCGACATTGTGCAGCATAAGTTGCCATTGAATCCTGGGTCTTCCCCAGTTAAGCAAAAGCTACGAAGGATGAGACCCGAGATGTCTTTAAAAATCAAAGAAGAAGTAAGAAAGCAGTTCGATGCGAGTTTCTTAGCTGTAGCTTGATACCCGGAGTGGGTGGCCAACATTGTCCTGGTCCCGAAAAGGGACGGCAAGGTGCGAATGTGTGTAGACTATCGGGATTTAAACCGAGCCAGTCCTAAAGACAATTTTCCCCTGCCACACATTGATATATTGGTAGATAATACGACTAAGTTCGCCCTTTTCTCGTTTATGGATGGTTTCTCGGGGTATAATCAGATAAAGATGGCACCCGAAGATGTAGAGAAGACCACTTTCATCACCCTATGGGGAACGTTCTGCTATAAAGTGATGGCCTTCGGGCTGAAAAATGCTGGGGCAACCTATCAGCGTGCCATGGCAGCGTTGTTCCATGACATGATGCATAAGGAGATAGAGGTCTACGTAGATGACATGATTGCCAAGTCTCGGACTGAGGATGAACACCTCGTCAATCTACGTAAGCTATTTGGAAGGTTGTGGAAATACCAACTGAAGCTAAACCCAACCAAGTGCACCTTCGGGGTAAAGTCGGGGAAGTTGCTGGGATTTATTGTAAGTCAGAAAGGGATAGAGATAGATCCCGAGAAAGTGAAGGCCATTCTTGAAATGCCGGAACCACGCACGGAGAAGTAGGTTCAAGGTTTCTTGGGCAGGTTGAATTATATCGCAAGATTTATCTCGCAACTCACCCCTACATGTGAGCCCATTTTCAATCTATTACGTAAGAACCAGACGGTCCTGTGGAACAGCGACTGCCAAGAGGCCTTCGAGAAGATCAAACAGAGCCTCGCGAACCCCCCGGTGCTCATGCCACCTGTAATAGGAAGACCTCTTTTCCTGTACATGACTGTGTTAGACGAGTCTATGGAGTGCGTGTTGGGTCAGCACGATGATTCTGGGAAAAAGGAGCAATCCATTTACTATCTAAGCAAGAAGTTTACCGCATGTGAGATGAATCACTCAATGCTGGAAAGGACGTGCTGCGCCCTGGTATGGGCGTCACATCGGCTTAGGCAGTACATGCTCAGTCATACCACGTGGCTTATTTCAAAAATGGATCCCGTGAAATACATCTTTGAGAAACCGGCCCTCACGGGACGAATCGCTAGGTGGCAGGTACTACTATCTGAATTCGATATCGTGTACGTCACCCAAAAGGCGGTAAAGGGAAGTGCCTTGGCAGATTATTTGGCCCAGCAACCCCTCCAGGATTATCGGCCGATGCACCCTAAGTTCCCGGATGAAGATATCATGGCCCTGTTCGAAGAGAAGCGGACGCACGAGGACATAGACAAATGGATTGTTTGCTTCGATGGGGCATCTAATGCTTTGGGCCATGGAGTAGGGGCAGTCCTTGTATCCCCAAATGATCAGTGTATTCCTTTCACGGCCAGGCTAGGTTTCGATTGTACCAACAATATGGCCGAGTATGAAGCGTGCGCCCTCGGGGTTCAAGCGGCCATTGATTTTGATGTAAAACTACTCAAAGTATATGGAGACTCGGCTTTGGTGATACGCCAGTTGAAAGGAGAATGGGAAACTAGGGATCCGAAGTTGATACCCTATCAAACTCACATCTTGAAGTTAGCCGAATTCTTTGACGACATTTCTTTCCACCACATACCTCGGGAAGAGAATCAAATGGCCGATGCATTGGCCACCCTGGCATCCATGTTTCAACTTGCCCCACACGGGGATCTGCCGTACATCGAATTCAGATCTCAGGGCAAAATAGTTAATCAGCTCAAGAATGAAAAATGATTAAGCTTCACAAGATATACACTCTATCTCTCAAGTGTCTAGGCTACTGTTTACTCTCAAAGCACCCATGAAAAGAAACACCACATACACTTGGCAAAATTCTAAAATTGACAAACAATTTGACAAACACATGCACATGAGGATCAAAAGGTCTTTAAAGGTTGTAATGAGGCCAAAGACAAGGTAGGGGAAAAAATATGGAATAAGTAGCTAAATCCCAAAGGAATAGAGGAGCAATGGGGAATAAGTGGAAATTAAGCACAAGTAGTAAACCCAAACCCTCTAATATCAACAAAATCAACCAAGGCTCCCAAATCAAGTCCTCATAACAAGAACTCATTTATTCAAATTCACTTCTTTTCTTCTTCTCTTTTTTTTTCTCTTTTTTTTTAACAGAATTTGCAGCAATTGAATTTTTTTTCATTTTTTTCATTATTTTTTTAACAGTACGAATTTGAAGATTAAAGCAAGAACTAGGCAATATATATATATATATACATCAAGCATGGCCAAAAATTATATCTTCCAATGAAACATACCCCCCCACACTTATTCCCAGCTTATTCCCAAAACAATTCCAAAGCTCCAAAATTCCTTAAGGGTAAGGTGATATCATGGTTTTTCACTTAAGGGTTGTAATGAGCTTCAAAACAAAGAAAGGGGAACATAGGCTCAAAGGGGCTATCAAAGGAATTAATTCAAGGTAAGTCCATTTGGCTAGAAGCTTATAAGAACAAAATTGCCTAAATCATTTCCAAATATGCATGTGAATTAGGAAGCATCAACAAGAATCAAGCCAAGGCTATTGTGCAAGCAATTGATGGGGCAAAACACACCAAAAGATTATGATGATGGATGGCTCAAATTCTCACAAAGGTAAACTTATCACTTTCAAATTGAGCTTTCAAAATTATCATGACATGTAGAGGAAAAATAAGGATTTCAAATCACAAAATGTCAAGAGACTTTTATTTTCAGAACAATTACCCATTTCTTGAGCATATCTTATAATTCAAAGAAAAATATGCAAAGTTGTACATGCAAACAGAATTGACCTAAAATATTAAACTAGAAACCCAACAAAACTAACAAAACTAACAAATTTAACACAAACAAAACTAACAAAACTAGCAAAGAAGTAAGCTGAAGTAAGGAGATCTTTTGAGCAAGGACAATCCCCAATGTGTAATTAGATGCATCGCACATTAGCTCAAATGGGGATGTCCAATCAGGTGCCTGAATGATAGGGGTGGTAGTCAGTGCTCTTTTGAGGCAATGAAAGGCCTCTTTGCATTTATCATTATAGTCAAACTCCACCTCCTTTTGCAACAAGTTGGATAGTGGAAGGGTTACCTTGCTAAAATCTCTTATAAAGCGCCTGTAGAATCCTGCATGACCAAGAAAAGATCACACCTCTCGCACGCAAGAGGGGTAAGGCAATTGTGAAATAACAGAAATTTTTGCAGGATCTACTTCAATGCCCTTATTGGAAATAATGTGGCCTAAAACTATACCTTGCTCAACCATAAAATGACATTTTTCAAAATTTAGAACAAGGTTAGTTTCAGTGCATCTATTCAAAACCTTTTCCAGACTATCCAAAAAAACATCAAAAGAGGATCCATATACAGTGAAATCATCCATAAACACCTCTATGCAATTTTCTAAAAAATCACTGAAAATACTAATCATGCACCGCTGGAAGGTACCAGGGGCATTGCACAGGCCGAAAGGCATCCTCCTATAGGCAATAGTGCCAAAGGGGCAGGTGAATGTGGTCTTTTCCTGATCCTCAAGAGCAATAGTGATTTGCATATAACCAGAAAAACCATCAAGGAAATAGTAGTGAGATTTACCTGTCAGGCGTTCAAGCATCTGGTTAATGAATGGCAGTGGAAAATGGTCCTTTTTGGTAACCTGATTCAGCCTCCTATGTAGAAGCAAAGCTTCATGGTGAATCAAAGGTTATTCAAAGGTGTTTTGATGATAACAATGATGATGACAAAGGTGATGACAAAAAGCTCAAAGATCAATCAAAGAACAACTCAAGTGAATCAAAGATCAATCAAAGAACAACTCAAGTGAATCAAGAACAATTCAAGAGTTCAAGATAAGAATCAAGAAGAATTCAAGACTCAAGAAGAAAGTTTAGAGTCAAGAATCAAGATTCAAGGTTCAAGATCTCAAGAATCAAGATCAAGATTCAAGACTCAAGATTCAAGAATCAAGAAAAGGCTTAATCAAGATAAGTATGAAAAGTTTTTCTCAAAAATTGAGTAGCACATGATTTTTCTCAAAACATGTTTACCAAAGAGTTTTTACTCTCTGGTAATCGATTACCAGTAGCAAATTGTTTTGAAAAAGTTTTCAAATTGAATTTACAACGTTCCAATTAATTTCAAAAAGTTGTAATCGATTACAATGTTTTGGTAATCAATTACCAGTCCCTTTGAATGTTGAAATTCAAATTCAAATGTGAAGAGTCACATCCTTTCACATAAAAGCCTTGTGTAATCGATTACACTGATTTGGTAATCGATTACCAGTGATTGTTTCTGAATAAATCAAAAGATGTAACTCTTCAAAAAGGTTTTGACTTTTTCAAATTGGTTTTAAGTTTTTCTAAAAGTTGTAACTCTTCTAAATGGTCCTCTTGGCCAGACATTAAGAGTTTATAAAAGCAAGGCTTTGATTTGCTTTTCATTAATTCATTCATTCAATCTTGAACACTTATTTCATACAATCCTTTACAAGCCTTGAATCTCTTTGAACTTCTTCTTCTTCTTTGTACCAAAAGCTTTCTGAAGTTTTCTGGTTTTCTAAACCTTGAAAACTTGTGCTATTCATCTTTTCATTCTCTTCTCCATTTGCCAAAAAGAATTCACCAAGGACTAACCGCCTGAATTCTTTTTGTGTCTCTCTTCTCCCTTTTCCAAAAGAACAAAGGACTAACCGCCTGAATTCTTTTGTGTCTCCCTTCTCCCTTGTCAAAGAATTCAAAACGACACAGTCTGAGAATTCTTTTGATTCTTCCCATTCCCTAATACAAAAGTGTTCAAAGGACTAACCGCCTGAGAATTCTTTTGTATCCCCATTCACAAAGCATCAAAGGTTTAACAGCCTGAGATCTTTGTCTTAACACATTGGAGGGTACATCCTTTGTGGTACAAGTAGAGGGTACATCTACTTGGGTTTGACTGAGAACAAGAGAGGGTACATCTCTTGTGGATCAGTTCTAGTGGAGGGTACATCAACTAGGGTTTCAAAGAGAACAAGGGAGGGTACATCCCTTGTGGATCTTTGCTTGTAAAAGGATTTTTACAAGGTTGAAAGAAATCTCAAGGACCGCAGGTCGCTTGGGGACTGGATGTAGGCACGGGTTGTTGCTGAACCAGTACAAAAACTCTTGTGTGTTTGTTTCCTTCTTCCCTACTCTTTTACTTTCCGTTGTGCATTTAATTTCTGCTTTTACTTTCTGTTAAGTTTCTCTTCTACTCCATATTCTCTTAACAACATAAGTAAAAGCCTCAGAAGAGTAATTTTTTAATTTGTAAAGGTTTAGGAATAATTAATTCAACCCCCCTTCTTAATTATTCTGAGGCCACTTGATCCAACATCCTATAGTCGATGCAAACTCTCCAATTGTTCTGCACTCGAGTAGGAATTAGCTCCTCCTTCTCATTTTTTTATGATGGTGAGGCCGGTTTTCTTCGGGACTACCTGGACGGGACTCACCCATTGGCTGTCGGAGATAGGATAAATGATTCCAGCTTGCAAAAGCTTGGTTACCTCCTTCTTTACTACATCAAGAATCACCGAGTTGAGTCTTCTCTGTGGCTGTCTTACTGGTTTAGCCCCATCCTCTAAATTTATTCGATGCATACATGTGGATGGGCTAATACCAGGAATGTCCGCCAGGGTCCAGCCTATAGCCTTCTTATGCTTCTTGAGAACTGATAACAGCTTCTCCTCTTGCTCATCAGCAAGGGAGGCAGATATAATTACTGGGAAACTTTTGCTATCATCCAAATAAGCATATTTTAAATTTGATGGCAGAGGCTTCAATTCTGGTGTGGGCAGCTGGATAATGGTAGAAAGAGATGGTTTCTCAGCCTGTACCTCATAAAGAAAGTCAGAAGTATGTGTACTTCCTGAAACATGGTTAGTTCTATCTGACTCTAGAAAATCAATCTCAAGAGGTAAAACATCACCAGACATGTAATTAATATCAATTTCATATTCACTCTGAGCATCAAATTCAGACATATGATCAAGTACAAATTCAGATTCAATGCATGAAGAGTGACAGGCATGCAGATTAGAATGAAGATCAATCATGTATTCATCAACAATATGGTCAATTATTTCAACACAAAATACAGAAAGATCTTCAGATGGGTGTTTCATAGCATCAAGAATATTAAAATGAACAGTTATATCACCAAACTCCATAGATAGTGTGCCTGCATATACATCTATCTTAGTTCTAGCAGTTTTCATAAAAGGTCTGCCTAGAATGATGGGAACTGAGCCTTTAGAAAATCCCTCCTCCATATTCAAAATATAAAAATCAACAGGGAAAATCAGTTCACGAACTCTAACTAAGACATCCTCTATGAAACCAGCAGGATATACAACACTTCTATTAGCTAAATGAATTACCACATCAGTTGACTGCAAGGGACCAAGAGATAGAGAATTAAAAATAGACAGAGGCATAACACTAACAGAAGCTCCTAAATCTAGCATGGCATTGTCAAACTTATTGTTCCCTATAATACAAGGTATGCTGAATGTACCTAGATCTTTACATTTTTCAGGGATTTGGGGAACAGATTTACCAATCAGTGCGGAGACATTTCTGCCCATACTAATTCTTCCACTTCCTTTAAGCTTCCGCTTATTAGTGCACAGCTCCTTCAAGAATTTAGCATATCTTGGAATTTGCTTTATTGCGTCCAGCAAAGGTATGTTTACCTCTACTTTTCTAAATGTTTCCAAGATCTCCTTCTCTGCCTATTCCATTTTTTTGTTGGAAATTGCTCTTGGAGGGAATGGAAGAGGGATATACTGCTTCTGTAAATCAGAATTATCAGTGGAAGATTCACCTGCATAGAATTTGTTAGGTAACTTACTCTTTAAATTTTTGTCATCATCTTTTTCTGGAGTAGAGTGAAGTTGGGCAGGTTCATTTACGGATGAGGAAGATGCTACTGGTTGAGGTCCTTGACACTTCTTTCCCGACCTCAATGTAATGGCACTCACATTGTTGGGATTCTGGACAAATTGAGAAGGTAATCTGTCAGAATTCTGGGACTGTTGTTGATTTAACTGTGTAGCCAATTGTCCCATCTGATTAGTTAAGCTTTGAATGGAAGCTTTAGTCTCTTGTTGAAACTGCATGTTTTGCATAGCCATTTGCCTCACAAGTTCTTCAAGGGAAGGTTGTGGAGGAGCCTCAACTGTTTGTTGTTTCTGGGTTGTTGTTGTTGTTGTTGTTGGATTAGTGGAGGAACGTATGGTCTACTTGGGCCAGCAGCATTTTGAAAATAAGGTTGTTGTTGTTGCTGCTGCTGTTGTGAAGGATTCGACCATCTAAGGTTGGGATGATTCCTCCACCCGGGATTGTACCTGTTGCTGAAGAGGTCATAATTGTTCTGTTGTGGCTGATTTTGCTGCTGAGGTTGAGGAGATCTGTTGTAGATGTTTGTAGCATAAGCTTTAGGCTATTCAATTGCTTTAGATTGTTGCACATAAGGGCAAAGGTCTATGTGGTGGTCGGCAGAGGAGCATAAACCACAGAGTCTGGCGACAAGTGTAGATTTTTGATTCATGGCCAGTTGGGTTACCAGGTTAACCAAGGCATCTAGTTTACCTTCAAGCTTCTTAGTCTCGGCTGATGAAGATGAATTCATGGCTACTTCATGCACTCCTCTAATGACAATAGCATCACTTCTGGCACTAAATTGTTGGGAGTTTGAAGCCATCTTCTCTATTAAATTTCTGGCTTCCGCAGGAGTCATGTCTCCAAGGGCTCCACCACTGGCAGCATCTATCATACTTCTCTCCATGTTACCGAGTCCTTCATAAAAATATTAGAGAAGAAGCTGCTCTGAAATCTGGTGGTGAGGGCAACTGGCACATAGTTTCTTAAATCTCTCCCAGTATATATATAAGCTCTCTCCACTGAGTTGTCTAATGGCTGAAATATCCTTTCTGATGGCCATGGTCCTGGAAGCTGGGAAAAAATTTTCTAAGAATACTCTCTTGAGGTCATCCCAGCTCGTGATGGACCGTGGAGCAAGGTAATAAAGCCAGTCCTTTGCCACTCCCTCTAAAGAATGAGGAAAGGCCTTCAAAAATATGCGATCCTCCTGGACATCTGGGGGTTTTATGGTGGAGCAGACAATATGGAATTCTTTTAGATGTTTGTGTGGGTCTTCACCAGCAAGGCCATGAAACTTTGGAAGCAAATGGATAAGTCCAGTTTTAAGAACATATGGGACATCCTCATCAGGGTATTGGATGCACAAGCTTTCGTAGGTGAAATCAGGTGCAACCATTTCCCTTAGAGTCCTCTCACGGGGTGGAGGTTGTGCCATGTTCTTAGAATGTTCAAAATCAGAATGTTCAAAACAATAATGCTCAAAATCACCAATAACAGAATGCTCAGGATGCTCAAAAGGTACTAAATAATATCTTACTAATCTATGAAATGTCCTATCTATCTCAGGATCAAAGGGTTGTAAGTCAGATGAATTGCCTCTAGTCATACACTATATTCAGCATGCACAACTAGTTGCCTTCTTATGCAAGTAACAGTGTAGGTTTGAACTACAGCTACCATTAAATGATATCCAAATGACTTGAAATTTTGTGAGCAACCTTATAAAATGATGAGATGATAGCACACAAAAATTTCAAACAAAAATTCAATGTCTAACTATAGAAGCTAAAAATGATAAGTTAAGAAAAATAAGAGAATAATACTTGGAAAATAAAAAAACTTTTGACAGAATCGCAATTTTTGGAAGAAGAAGACCTCAGCCAGCCTATGGTGGGCTGCCACGGCATGGGAAATTTTTTTCTACCCCAAATACATATATATTAATTGCGATTTTGATAACTGGAGCAAAAGTTATGGCTGTTTGAAGTTTTGACAAAAATAAAATTTGCTACTTTTTTGGAACTTTCAAATCTGACAAAACTAAGGGCTCCAGCTATTTTTCCCACAAAATAAGGATTAAAAGAAGTGACCACAAAAAAATTCAGCCAAAAATAACAACTATAGCTACCAAAACAAAAAATCTCAATTAATTCAGCAAGGGTGGTCTCTAAAATCCGTCGCTAAGGGATTTCCACTACTACCTTGTTTCCCGGTTCAGCAAAAGTGGTCGCTAAATCCGTCGCAATGCACTATTCATAGCAAAATACAAAAACTAAAACAGGGGAAGTGCTGAACAGAAAAACTAAAAGAAAACACCACACTAAACAAAATAACAAGACTCTAAACACACTAACACAATACGAACACCACTAACACAACACACGAAAGCATAAAACAACTAAACATAAAACACGAATTACTAGCTATTATGAACCTTTGGACACTGCTCCCCGACAATGGCGCCAAATTTGATCGAGGCCGTACCCGAATCAAATAAACATTAAAATACAGTAACTAGGAAATGATCCTAGGTCGTTTCCCAACGAGCAATGATACACCAAATGTTCATTACAGATAGTAGGATAATAGTAACAAATTGGGGGGGGGTTGTTTGCTTTTGTAAATTAAATAGCGAGTAAAATTGAATTAGAAAATATCATAATTAAAATGCGTTGCTTCCCCTTGATTCACAAGCAAGTCTTTTATCCTAGGTTGTGAGAATTTATCCTTTATCAGTTTAACCACTTAATCCAACCCTAAATTAAATTACTAAGCAAAATTTAACATAAGGCATTCATTATGTGATTAAGCAACACATATACCAATTACTCATAAACGATCATTAAGCATGAACGTAAATTAAGCGCAAAGACAATTAATCAAGCACTAAGCATGCATGAATTAATAGCAACAAATTCAGAGTAATTAGTGAAGAGGAAAAACTGAACAGAATTTAACAGTAATAATAGAACCTCAAAGAGAAATGTGTTTGATCCTCAAGAGAAAACAACGCTGGAGACTTAACCTTCCATTAATCAATAGAGAACGAAATTTTATTGAAGAACGAAATTTTATTGCTAAAACTAAGAGTCAGAACTGGAATTGCCAAAAATGAAAAAAAGGAGAGAGAGAGGAGAGAGAGGGAGAGAAGAGAGGGCCTAAACTAGAACCTTGCTGCTGTTATATAGTTTTCCAGCCCCAAAGCTTACAAATCTGTTTTAAATCCAAGCCCATAAATAAAATAAAATCAAATCTAGATAAGATAAGATCTAGATGAAATAATATCTAAATGGGATCAAATCTAAATAATATCTAGATAAGATAAGATCTAGATGAAATAATATCTAGATGAGATCAAATCTAAATAATATCTAGATAAGATAAAGTCTAGATAAGATAAAATTTTGTAGAATAAAATAGTTTGCCCTCTTCAAGTCCAAGCCCAATTCTGGATTCAAGCCCAATGCTTCATTAATTCCTGAAATTAGATTTAAAACATCAAATTAGCTGAATGGGCCCAAATAATAAATCTGCCTAATTAATTTGACAACTAAGATTAATCATTACTTAAAATGGTGCAAAAAAGGGTTAAGAAATAGGGGAAAATAATGGCACATCAACTGCATTATAAAATCATCCAACACTCATCAAATGCATTCTTGTTCATGGATTTGATATGCATTTTTATGAAGGAGGCAAAGGCAAATCTTAGTTTGTACTTTATTGCGATTTGATTTTGCTTGCTCAGTTTTGGTGGGTGTTGACCTTAAACGACACTAGCTTTGTGGGAATTCACTAATTCATAGGTGGTGACAACAATCACATTTTTATGGAATTGATTCTTCCAAAATCTCACATTTCCTCTGTGCAAAACATTTAACATTTACGAAGTCGGGGATAATTACATTGGAGTGATGATAGCAGATTGCTTCCTCTGACAGGCTCTAGCAGATGCCAACGAAGAGATGTGTTGATGACAGTGGTTATGGTGGGTGATGGGTCACGTGATAGTTTGGGTGAAGATCGTATGGATCATGAATGCCGACAAAGTTAATCTATTTTCCCATGTTGTTGTCACTGTCGATGAAGTTTGAATCGATAAGGATGAGTGGGGTGATGTTGATGGTGGTTTGTCATGGCGGATATGACTGGTGGTGGTGTTTAGGTCATGGTCGCGCAGCTAAGTTTTGTGTGGGATGCCAAAGTAATTAAAGTAAAAAAATTTAATAGAAGTTAGCATCGTCAAATGAAGATGCCAAAGAAATTTTTGAAAGAGGGATCCATGTGTAATTAGAGTAAACCTCGAGAGAGGTTGTTATAGTTTGTTCTTAAATTAATCAAAGAGTTTGAAATAATTATAATAAAGTTTTTCGCTTAAGATAGTTTATAGTTCCATGTAATAGTAGTGAGTCATTACATTGATTACAACATGTGTCTTTGAAACATATAAGCTTGCTTCAGATCTCGCCACTTTTTTCTTGCCTTACTACTTTTTAAATAATCGTGAATCATCTAAGTAACTGCACTAGGCCCTTGAATTTTAACTTTTGATTTCTTCTCTTTCGACATCTTGTTCGAAACTTCTTTTTTGATATATATGAGATCTTCCTAACAACATTATTTGAATCAAAAACCACACTTTCGATCTTATACTACTTTTCTTCTTTTAGCCACTCACATTTCTATTGAATTTTGATAAATAGTAAAAGGTCTCCCCTTTTATATATTAAATGACAATCAAACCAAATATAATTAAAATCAATTATCTTTAAAAACTTTTGAATGACCTCAACAACTCCTTATTGCAATTTCATAACAATATCTTCATTTGCTCCTCATTCGTAAAAAGTTAATCTCAATTGTCAATAGCTTGTATCTTGCAACAATTCTTAATTTGTAACAACTAAACAAGCAATTATATGAATTTTTAATAATTCTTCAATACTAAAACCAAACCTGAGTTTGATCTTTGATGGAAATAATTCTTGACCAGACTTTACTTACCTCTCGGCCAAACTCCAGATGAGTCAGGGTTCCTTTCTCTTGATGAACAGGAAGGTTAAGACAAAAAAAAGTTTGAACATTGACAATATATAAGCCAAAACCATTTTCACATGCATGTTGAAATCCAACATTCTCATTAGACGTAGGGTGTAATTGGCCCCGATTGGGTTGAGTTTTATCTATTTTTTAAATCAATTCAATTAAACTTAGTTGGGTTAGATTAGGTTGGATTTACCTTTTTTTTGTCAACTTGATCCAACTTTAATTAGATTGGATTAGTTATCAAGTTGAACCATAAAAATAAAAAATAAAAAATAAAAAACTGTCATCTTTTTAAGTCTTGAAAAAAATTAAAAAAATCCCCAAACTCAAAAATTGTAAGGATATTTTTTTTACATAATAGTAAGGATATTCTTAAAAATAAGTATTCATTAAACATTGTACCATTCATTTGATAAAACAAAAAAAATCATAAATATATGTACTCATAGTACCATTTATAAAACAATGTATTATTTTAAAATAAATATAAAAAGATAAACTCTAAAATAATATATTACTTTAAGATAAAGAATGTATTATCTTGAAAACTAGGTGTGTTTAGTTTAAGGTTTCTATATTAGTAATTTAATTGTATGCTGATTGGGTTGAGATTTGGTTAGGTCCAAGATTATAAACCTATCATCTAATCAAATTTTAATTGAGTTCATCAAACTAAAATCAATCTAATTTATTGACTCAATTTAACTCACAAAAATATAATTCGATTGAGTTGAATTGGAGGAATTTATAAATTGGATTTGATCCTCTTGCATTTAGACGTCTCCCACGGTCACTTACTTTAGGCAATAGGCTTCATTTTCTCAAATAACATTGCTAAAATACGAGGGAAAATTAAAAGAAAATAAAGTGTAGGTCACTGAAATATTAGAGAAAAAATGGAAAGGAAAGGCTACATAGCATTTGCTTCACAAATCACAACCAACAAAAATGTAGGGGAATTATGTGTAGCATGCTTCGCTGAGGAATGAGAAGACAAGTTTCCTTGCTCAACCCATTTTTTTATAAAAGATAGACTAGCAGTTGTGTGGTTACTGTTAGAAAATTAGAGAAGGGGAGATTAGAGAGAACAGACAAGATTCTATTCAATTTTGGTACCCAAGCAACTAAACTACCTGAATTGATATTTTATTTATAATAAAGCAATCCATAACCATTACATAAGTCTTCTGTTAACATACTTAATGAACATGATGTAATTAATCCTTCTAATTTGTAGTAGTTAGATAAGGATAATGTTTCTAAATACTTATTAACTCACCCATTTATCTTTTAATTTTGGTACCCATGCAACTAAACCACCTGAATTGATATTTTATTTATAATAGAGCAATCCATAACCATTACATAAGTCTTCAGTTAACTTACTTAATAAACATGATGTAATTAATCCTTCTAATTTGTAGTAGTTAGATAAGGATAATGTTTCTAAATACTTTTTAACTCACATCCATTTATCTTCTAATACTAACTCATAACCCTTCAATCTTTAATTATTATTTTTAACAGCTACTTCTCTGGCAAATAAATCAATGTTTACTATTTTATATATATATATATATATATAGCTGCTTCAGTCAGTAATAATCTATTAGCTAAGCCAATGACCCATACTTCTTTTTGGTGAATAACCAATGAACCCATATGGAGATTCGTTTTCTAATATGAAAAATAATATTAAACTTTATCTAATTAATAATAAAAATTAAAAAGATGGTGTTATATACTAGATGTTTTTAACTTTTTATACAAGATTAAGATTTCAATTCGAAGGTAAAAGAAGGTCAACTAGAAACATTTTCAATCCTTCAATCAATTGTTTCCGAATGTGATTGAGAAACCATGCATTTCGATCAATAGTTAAGCAATAGTAGCACCAATTTCCTTTTTATTTTTGTTCCCTCTTTTCTCAAAGGCAACGGCATTGCATGTGATTCTTATAGGAAACATCATAAAAAATAATGACTATCAGGTTTCTTTGCATGTGAAGTACCATAGTGGGAATTGCAAGTTGCAACAGCTAAACAACAAAACAATATGGCTGTACCCTAGTCATTATTCGGTACCCTGATATGTAAATATACCTACCTTTGATCACCATGTCCCCAGCTAATGTGATATTTGTTTTTTTATTTTTTTAGTTTATCACTGAAACTCTTTTTTCTAATTTGATAAATAGTTATCATTTAAACCATACTTCTCACCACTTGAATTTGCACTAATTTATCAAACCACGTTGAACTTCTTGTCCCCATTTTATCTACCATCTTACATACTCTTTTTCCCTTTCCATTTTATACGACGTTATAGCAAAGAGAGAAAAAAAAATGTTCCAAATTAATTGTTGTCTTACAAAATCAATGAAGCATTACATTTTCTTTCATGAGATTGAAGTATCCTTAGCAGCCAGCTTGCAGAAGAGGAATAGCTAGGGACCAGTCTGAGTTTGGCTCATCAGTTATTCCAAATGTAGGTTGATCCTCAGATTATGTCCAAAATATAAGGTCTGTTATATTAAAAGACAAGCGAATCTAATGGCATGGCTTATACCTTAGCTAGGGAGGATAAATCCAATGCTAGTCCTCATATTTTTAATTGTCTGCCAACTTGTATTGCTGAACAATTGAATTTGGAAATAGTGAGTTTATTCAGTTAAAAAGAAGTATCTTTAGCGGGCGTAACTACGTAGTAAATGAAAAAAAAAATCCAATTACTTGAGAGAAATAGATGATATATTAAAAAATTATATAAGATATTTTATAAAATTTAAAATATTTAATTATATTTCTTAATACACTTGTGAAAACCTTAAACGTTATATAAGATGAAATGGTGGGAATACGATGATTTGTCTCAAGAATATTGCATTTGTTTGTTTAATTCTTCAAAATTCAGGTTGCATAATTCATTTTTTGTCAAGTAATTCGTTTCATACTTTTTTTGCTGTCATTACCTGGTGTACACCGTCCGGGATGGTGTTCTTCATGCATGTAAAAACAAATTAGTTCAATTTTTTATGCAAATGTGAATGATTATGAATAAGAACCAACATTATCTTAAATCCTTTTTTTAGAGACTTAAATCCTATTCACACCGAACGATGCAACTTTTAAAGTTTGACTGATAGTCAAACATTATACTTCTAAATACCTAGATATCTTTAAGGAATACTTAAATAAATATGGTGCACGCAAGTTAATTAGGTACATATATCTAATAGATTATTAACACGTGATTAATTAATACTACGTTGCATCAAGCTTAAACATTTAAAGTAATTTAAATTAAAAATAAAATTTAACTTACAACTAAATTCAAGAGTTCTTTATTAAATAGTATTTATAAATAAAAAAATAGTATTTAGTTAATAAAAAACATTATATAACTCATTTAAAAAAAAAAAGCGTAACTCATCCGCTCTTTTAATTTTTTATTTTATTTTGACTCATGTAATTAGTTGGTTCCAACTATGTTTGGTCTTCAATACTACATTGTACTATGATAATTAATATGTCAATTACTGTATGTTATTTGAGCATTACACCTGGCATGTGTGTTATAATATAGTAGTAATAGGCAGCTAAAACTAATCTGCATCCTGGTTGGAATTCCTATTATAGAGGAGGAAAAACACTTAAACTAAATTAGGGGTGTTAATAAACCAATTCAATCCAATTTAAACATAAAAAAAACAATTCAAAAATCAAAAACTGAATAGATAAAGTAGGAAAATCAAATTTTTTATTGAATTTGATCAAATTTTGAATTTAATTTTAAAAACTGATTTAAATTAAACTTATACATATGTATATTTATTTCTATTTTTATTTTTTATATATTTATATAATTATCTTATAACTTATATCTATTTATGAAAAATATATTTAATTAAAGATATTTTTACTACTTATTTAAGTATGATGCATAAGTATTCAATTATTAGTTATACAATGATATATAGATAAAAAATATTTGATATTTTAAATTATTTTATTATATTTAGTATATATCTTATCTTTTATTTAATATTTAAAAAATTAAAAATAGAATTAAAATTAATAACCGATGCAGTCCGCACCACCTTAATTTGGAGTGGATCAAATTAAAAATTTAAACTAAATTGATCGAATGATAAATTAATAAAATGAAAATAATTAAATTAAATTGTTTTTTCAAAATCATCCAATCCAATTTACATTTCATCGTGTATGAACAAATTACTTGAAATAATTTGCCATTAATTTCATTTCAATGGACATTAACTGGCAGCATTTCATTGGGCCATCTAATTAGGATAGAAAAGTGATTTTTTATTTAGAGATTTCACACATACCAAAGTTATATTTTGTTTTATTACAATTCAAAAACATTATTTATTTTGGAAAGTAATTATAAATATACTTTTTTTAGAAGTTACTCTGCTCAATAAAACTTCTCAAAATAATCAGAAATACTTTTTATTTTATTTTCCCCTAAATCTCAAATGAATACATTTTAAATATTTAATAATTTTTTTCAAATGAAAAAACAAATTTCATAAAATAGAAATTAAACAAAGGGACTTATAATTAGATATCTTCATTATCTAATGCAGATATAGAGAGGGGCTTAAACTAGAATTATTATTTCATGTGATTGTAAATTAAAGGTATATTTAAGGTAAAACTTAATTTTTAAAGTTAATTTTTTTAAGGTAAAAGTTAATTATTAATTTAAGATTTATAACAAATTATATAACCAATTTTAGTTTTAACTACTTAAATAATCATTTTTTGGATAAATAATTAATTATATAACTGATTATTTCACCACTAAAAAAACATGTTTTTACGACGCTTATTCTACAATGGTCCCAATATAACCATCTTAGAATGAATTTGGTAACAATTTGGTAGGAGGTTATTAAATGAAGATGGTTTCCGGTAAACCGTATTTGAATAAAGACTTCGATGACGATTTTTGTATAACCGTCTTCAAAATCATTGTAGTATGGCATTTTTGTAATTAAGGTCAACTTATTTAAGACGGTTTTTAATAAACACCATTGGTCTACATAAGTTTACCCTTCACATTTGCCCTTCCCTCCCTTTCGCGGCGTACCCATCCTTCTCGGCCCCTGCCTTCCCTCTTGCGACTTTCTCTCCATTTGACGCCTCACCCTCCCTTTCGCGACGCACACTCCCTTTCGCCACTTGGCCTCCCTCTCGCAACGTTCGAGTCCATCCCTAACTCTCGCCACCTGCCTCATGTCAGTCTCGACGATTCGTCAGGTTCTCTTTTGCTTTGCTTGTTTTTTATGATATTTGAATTGGAGACTGTGTGCTTCCACTTCACATTAGGGATTCCATACAGCTTCTTAACTTCCTATTCGCATCATGTTCTGGAATGTGCTTAGTAATGTAGAATATTAAAGTTTTCCTAATTTTATGATGTGTATTGTCGCTAGTAATGCCTGTTTAGTACACACCTTAGTTATGAAGGAGTTGGCTTCGAAAATTAAGTTTTAATAATACTACCGATTTTAACTTTGGTTTGGCATGAACAAACTACAAAGGCAAGTTGTTAAGTAATATTTAACTACTTGTGCATGAGTTGACATTGTGTAGAGTTTAAATTCATTTTGCTCTACCATAAGTTGAAGACTTGTTAATTACGGCTTGCGCTTTTGAAACCCTTGTCACCATTTTTAAAGCCGAAAGCAGGTTTGAATATGTATAATTTTAAGTATTAAATGTTGTTTGTGCTTTTACTGTATAATGAGTAGTTTGGACAATTAATTGATGACTCTGGTTGAATTCTGCATCATCATGTTTTATGTTCGAAGTTGTCATAATGTCACTCAAGATCCGTGAAATCTTTAACTATTTTTGTATAATTAGTGATTATTTTGAATTATGTTATGGATATTGTGAATGGTTACAGTACAACCTGATTCACTAGTATATATGTTATAATGCATATACACTTGAGCTTTGGTGGTTTTTCTAATCAGGGAGGTCCCCAAAGAACGTAAAAATTCATCAAGAAATGACTTTGAAAATGTTTTCAAAGTGATTCTTAACCTGTGCCTTCACTTCGTCGACCTCCTCGACCCAACTCGAAGCAAGCTGAATAGCTGTTCTTCTATATTTATGTCACATACAAGCATGAAAATATTTAGAATTCGAGTCTCTCACTTTCCGCCACTGAGGCCTTAATTTTTGCAGAAGATAGCTTTCCTTACTCCTAATAAGATTCTAGAATTCTTCTAACCGTTGTTTTCTTTTTTTAGAATTATGTAACTCTCCTTACAAAATTTCTCATCAATTTTTAACATGTCAACCACCACTCTATCAATTTGAGAGACAGTTGCCCCCAAACCCCTCCTTACTCCATGCTTTCTACTTTATCTTAAGGATTTGATTTTTTCCTTCAAAGAGAAAATCATCCACCCCTCCACATCAGTTAGTTGCCAAAACTATTGCACAACCTTTGTAAAATCAGGGCGTTCTTATCCATAAGTTGAAGAAACCAAATGGTTTGGCTCCCTAATTCTCCATATCTTGCTTCAACAAAATTGGACAATGGTCAGAGATGTCCTAAGAAGCCACCCATTAAGAGTTAACCTGCAACAAACAAATGAGTTCTTTTGTCAGTAGAAAATGATCTAGTGGACTCATAGAAGTACAATTTGAATGAACCATGTTAAATTTATTCCCAAGTATACGAATATCATTCATCTTCATCCCTTGAAGGTTTATTTTTGTATCCACATCCCATCAACCATCTTGAGAATTGCAGTCCATTTTGAGTTGGCTTCTGATTCAAAGGGAATTTGAAAATTGAGAGATCAAATTCAAATTTAAACCATTCTACAAACCGTTGCACCTTGTCATTAATATACTCACCCAAGTCCTTGTAATCCTCTATTTGTACAAGAACAAGCTTTAGATCCCATGATAGTAGCTCTAACAGCAAAAAGCTCTTCCATATTAAGCTATTTATGACTAATGTAAGAATCGCCTTTTGTGGATACCCTTCGGACATAGGATTTGTGCTGAGTTGCTTACAATTTTGGAACACCATTGTCATGACGTTATTCTCTTAGAAGTATCTTTTGTTGTTGAAGCATAAAAATATAAGTGAAATCTATTTAGTATTTTCATTTTCTGATGCTTCTTTCTTGTAACTGCAAAATAATAACACTCACATAAATTTTTAAGTGTAAAATTCAACTACTATCCTGAAAAGGGCTTAAAAGCCATTTTAAGGGGGAAAATTAAGTAATATTATGATTCTTCTTGTCTTGGTGAAGTTGAAAGCTAAACTTGGCCATAGCAGGGTCTAATCCTCTGCTGAAAGCTACTCCATTTTTGGATCAATATTAATTTGTTTTGCAACCAAATTGTTGTTTAGCGTGCACAAATTGAAGTAAACAGGAATAAAATGAACGGCTATGCAACAAAACACTACATGGTCAAAGTGATTCCATATGTAGTACAAACTTATTGAACTTACAATCCAATCCATATTATGTATAATAAGTAAGGTGATTATATAATGCTTTTGTGAAGACAAAGATATCTACATTTTTCCACAAATCTAAAAGCATCTCTTTATATTCTTTTTAGGGCAAAGCTTATTAGGTTGTGTTGGTCATTATATAAATGTTGTAGTTAAACTAAAAGTTGAAGAAAAGAAGGAATCTGGTATATAATAAGGCCTTTGTTCCCTCTGTTTTTTATTTTTTAACTTTCATTTTTTGCCCTTTTCCCTAGAGGTTCCTACACAGTTGTCCATATACATAACTTTTATTAGGCTCATATTGAATCTTCAGTGATCATGAGTGTGTAAAAGCTTCATATATGTTATCTATCATTAGTATACTTTTGTTCCTTGAATTTATCCTTCACTTGTGCATAAGGGATATCATGAAAGTTAAAAAGCATTGATGGGTGTTGAAAGATTTCAAGAATATATCAGTGACTTTTCTTTCATGTGTAAAATCACATCTATTGGCAAATGGTGATGAAAAAAAGGTGTTTTCAGCTTAAAAATTTCAGATACATTGGCTATCATTGGAAAGATATCCATATTACTTGATACCGTGTTTTGCATGTTTAGGTTGCTGATAACAACAAAATTTGAGTTTAATTGATAGTTAATTTTGGCTAAGAATGATTAAAATTTCTCCACTTTCTGTTGTTTTTAATGAAATAATAAGGAATTTAATATCATTGTAATTTTTTATCAGCAGGATTCAAAAGAAAAAAAATTTCAAGTGCTTTGGAGGAAAATTGATGCAAAAACTTGAAGAAAAAGCCTTGAAGAAAAGATGAAGATTGGGACAACTCACTTATCTCACAAGATAGGCCTCACATGTCTCCTCGCTCAGCGGCCAACTTATACTTAGCGCAAAGAAGGCCCATGAAGAAGCCTAAAGGCGAGTTGAGCGCGAATCCCGCACTAAGCGTGTGATCACCACCATACTTTCTAAGCCCAGAAGGCCCGGTTAGCACAAGGTCGCGTGAATTTTAAGCTACCTTAGGCCTATAAAAGGAGTAGGAAGCAAAAGAGAAAGACACACCGAGACTCAGAGCTCTTTGAGCATCTCTAAAAGGGAAACCCTCTCTCTATAGTCATTCCCCCCTTCTCAATACCCTTGTAATGTAATCTTTTCTTTACTATCTATTTAATGCAATGACAATTTTTATTGTTTCTTTCTTGTGCTTTATTGTTATTGTATGATCTTATCATCTATGCATCTGTTTAGGGATTAGGCATTGGAAAGTGATTGATTTCTAAAGAACTGGGAAAAGACATCTAAACAAATCCTTGCTTGAGATAGAGTGGTATTGTTTAGCTTATGCATACATCTCTAAACTTCATGCAATTTACTATTTTATCTCTGCAAAAGTATTTGGGAGAGAAAATAGATAAATTAGGTTGTTCATCGTGAGGGATCAGGGTTGAGTATCTTAGTAGATGTGGGTGGAAATTGGAATAGCATAAAATAGAGAAACACCTTAACATTGTATCAAGGGTAGTTAGGCATGTTAGGCATCAACATATTTTAAATTTTGTATTTACTTTTAAGCATTCAAACACATTATCATCATCTTTATCTTCTATCTTTATCATCTTTTACTTTAAATCTTTATCCTATATTTTATCTCTCTTTATCTTCTATTTTAAATTCTTTATCTCTTGCATGTAAATTGGGTTTGCATCAATCTAAGTACAAACAAAGTAAATGTGGATTCGACACTCAGACTTCCGAGTACTTTATACTTGAGACAAATTGGTGTACTTGCTAATGAGTTAACAATTGTGGATCCCACTAATGAACACCTTTCAGTTGGTATGATATTCCACAAACTATAGGCTTTGATATGGATAGGCCAATTGCAACAGCTGTAACGTTAAGTGAAGCATATTAATTCAAAAGGTTGCAAACGAACTACATATATGTTAGAGCATTTTGGTTGTTAGGGGTTTTGCCCGTCCATTTGACCCTCTTTGGAAAAGGCTTTATATTATATATTTATATGTTTGTAATTTGTTGTATTAATTGACATGCAGTAAGGATAAGATTGTTATTTTGTAATTTGAAGGCCTTAGGATTGAATTTTTACAAGGATAAAACCTATAATTTAATTGTTATACATACATTATTAATATAATTTTTGAATTGGATTTTCATGCAAGGATTTCTTGGATGAGTGCAAGGAAGTTGTGTTATCATTGGCGTATGCTGATGCAAGATTTGTTGATTTGCCAAAATTGCATGACCTCAAAACATTATTTAATGAGAAATTTGGGAATTCTCTTGAACCTTATATAAATAAAGAGGTAAACCATCGCCCTCATTCTTATAACACATGGTAATTCATAAATTGCAACTCTTGTTGATTATTGGAAAAAAATTCTTCAAGACATTTCATCTTCTATTTTTAAAGCTTACTCAAATAATTACTTTTCCTCGATTTGTTGAGAAGTTGAGGCAAGATCCGCCTACGAGAGAAATGAAGATTGGACTATTATATGATATAGCACAAGAGTTCTCTGTAGAGTGGGATGGCAATTGATGCAATCCTACCTCGCAAGGGCATTGGATAGAAGACTCCAAGTAGATTGGGTCAGAGATCCAAGGGAAGGCCCTAGGGTTCTCATGAGCCTTAGGATAGATTTTGAGCCCATGGGCTAAGTATGAGCCCGCTTATCTTTGTAAATATTAGAATAGGTTTTTCCTTCGTTTGGACCTTGTATTTTGGCCATTCTAGTAGTATAGGGTTTTAGCCTTGTATTTCGAGGCATTTTGAGTAGTCTTTGTAGTAGGGATTTTTTTTTTGTATTTTCATGTATTTTTTCATGGGGGTGAGCTTAGCTATTATAGGGGGTGTGTAGCTAAGCTCTAGCTACTCATCTCAAGGAGGTGACCTTAGCTATTAGAGAGGTATGTGTAGCTAAGCTCTAGCTTCTTTTGGAATCTTCTTAAGGAAGCTTCTCAAGGAGGTGAGCTTAGTTATGAGAGGGGTGTGTGTAGCTAAGCTCTAGCTTCTCAAGGAAATTTTCTCAAAAAAGCTTCTCAAGGAAGTTTTCTCAAAAAAGCTTCTCAAGGAAGTTTTCTCAAGAAAGCTTCTCAAGGAAGCTACCTAGTCTATAAATAGAAACATGTGTAACACTTGTTGTAACTTTAATGAATGAGAGTCTTGTGAGACACAACTCAAAGTTCAACTTCTCTCCCTTTTTCTTCCTTCAATTTCGTGCTCCCCCCTCTCTCTTTCTCTCCCTCTTTCTTTTCCTCCATTGAAGCATCCTTTCCAAGCTTCTTATCCAAGGCTCATCTTGGTGGTGAAACTCCTTCTTCCATGGCTTATTCCCTAGTGGATGGCGCCTCCTCTCACCTCTTCTCCTTTGTCTTCCGCTGCATCTCCATGGTGGAAAATCACCATTAAAGGACCTCATTGAAGCTCAAAGATCCAGTCTCTATAGAAGCCCCACAAGCAAGCTTCCATCAACAATGCTCTGAGGGCAACAATTTATACACAATCATCGTTATGTGAAGTAAGTCTTAGAATAATTGACTGACTTGCTTTATAGTCAATAGAGCATTTGTTTAAGCATAAGCATGAGTTTGAATTGGTAGTTTGAATTCTCAGAAACATGACTTTATACATGTATTAGAAGAATACTTAAACAGTAACTTAACATCCCATACTTTTTCGCATCCTTATATTGATTTGTATGATACTAATGCTTCTAGACTGTTTTATTAGTTGTTTCCTTTTTTCTATACATGACACTAGAATAAATAATGAAGTTTGCAGCAATGAAATGGCTTCAATCCATGGGTCCCTCATATTTCATATTGAATCTGATAGAAAATGTTGGTGGGGGTAGTACAGATTGCTTTTCCATATAACCTTATCTACCTTTACCATTTTGATTCACTTCTTTCAAATTGACTAAAGTACTGAATAAATTATATTACCATGTGCCTAATCTGGAAGTACCACAAATAGTGTATCAAGTAATTTGTCAATAAATAATTTGTTATGAAATGATTGACTTCACAAGACATTTTCAATAATTGATGGTTTACATGAGCTGACGGGGTCCTTTTTGTAATTTTCATTGACCTTAGTGATTTTTTGTCATTGTTTTGTTTGTGGATATAGGCCTATAGTTTGTTGTAGGTTGAAAGCCCCTTATAATGAATGACATGCTAAAATATAATTAATTTATATGTTTTATGCTCATAAGATAAGGGATGCATGCTTGTGTTTGTCAAACTAAGTCTTTTTTCTTACTTATGTAGCAATACATTCAATTGCTATAAATTTTTTGTATTGGTGCATTAGCTGTTTGATTTCATTTGGGAATCTCATTTCAATGTTTTGTTGTCATATCCAATCAGGCATCCAACAACTGAGTGTAGGATTTTTGTCTTCCCTTTTGGTTTTTTGGCTTATGTAGAAGGAACACACTTTACACAGGCCAAAGTATTAGCTGCTCAAGAATATGCATCTTCCACTGGATTGTGCACTCCTACAAATGTTTTGATTCCATGAACTAAGGTGAAATATAATGTTTTCTGCCTTCTTTACCTTGCTTTTCCTTCCATGGACTAGAAGATACACTGTATTAATCATTGTGGCGTGGTCTACATATTAGTCTTAATTATTTTGTGTTAGCATGTACTATAGACTTGCAAATCTTAGTTGTAGCGGTGATCAAATTATATTACACTTCCACTTCTTGTAATAGGTTCATATCACTCTAGCTGATATGGGTATGTAAAAAGGTTAATTCAAATTGGTCACTCTAGGTTCATGTGGACATGATTAATTGATATTAATAATGTTTTCAGGACTTTGTAGTAATTGCAAATGAGAAAGTACGGGGCGACAACTAAAGAGGTAGTTTGACTAACTGCAATTGTAGGTAGTTGACTTGCTTACTTGTTAGAGTAAGGATGAATAGGTTGACTTTCTTTTTTTTCATGGAAAGTGAAAGTTGTTTTGTTTATTACAAAGTCGCTTCACACCTCGTGGTGCTTACACCTCTCGCCCATCGAAGTTTTGTGCCCATTGAAGGTTCCATAGCATTCATTTTTTATGGTTTTTTTTACTTATCCAACAAGATGCCCACAGTTTCCTTCTTGTTCATAACCATCTTAACAACAATTTGTGTTCACTAAATAGTTATTGCCATTCACTTTTATGAACACTGAATTGAAAGGAAGTAGATCCTGTTGTGGATAAGACATCATCTCCAGCTGCTAGAGTAGTGGTAGAAATGATGTACCCTATCTGTCCAGAAGAAATTAAGCTAGGATTGGCTCCTGAGACACCCATTTTTCCCATGGCTTAGGTATGGCCTAAAGCTTTGATACCAAATAGAAAGTGGGGAGAATAATGATATTGTTTGTCATTAGTTCAGCAGAAGCATATTACAAAACATAATTTAATTCATATAACAAAAATGGGACATAATGATAATACAACCTTGTCCTAATCCTAAGGCAAAACAGCATAAGCATAATGATTAAACAAACTTATCATAATCCTAACCAAATGACCCTTATCCTTCAACAATTATAGTTATTTTGACTTATTTTCCTACATATCAGCCACATACAATTGTTGTGGTTTTCCTGGTGTTGGATTTTTTTCCATCACCAAATAGTAGTGTTTGTGATTTGATTGACTTTCCCTTTTTTAAACTCAATAGTGCTTATGCTTTCGGTAAGTTTATTGTGTTACACTATTCTCTGATTAAGTAAAATGTCGATGGCGAAAGTAACTTATGAAATTAACACTTATTGGATTAGAAATTGGAATTTGATATAGAGTGAAGGAATGATTTCCTTGGTCAGTGCATGCCTTTATTTGTGATTATTATTTACTACTAGTTTATTTGGTTGATTTTGACACTAGCTTGTATAGTGGTATTAATACTTAGATATTTCTGTAACTACTTTGGGCAAATGGAGGCCATTAAAAGCACATCAACACAAGGATTCTAGGGTTGAAAGGCTAGGTTAAGTTAGAATATGAGGGGGTTAGTAGGGGATTGGGACCCAATTCAGTCAATTCACTGCTACCGAAGCTTGGTGACCTGATGAATGAGAGTCATCGTAGGTGTAGCATCTAAGACGGTTCTTAAGCGAAAACTGTCTTAGAATATCACCATTTTAAGACGGTTTTGAGGTAAAAACCGTCTTAGAATGGTATCATTAAAAGACGGTTGTCAAGTGAAACCCGTCTTTGAATGCGACAATTCTAAGATGCTTTAGTTAAAAACTGTCTTAGAAGAGTGGCATTCTAAGACATTTGTTAACTGAAAACCGTCTTAGAATGCACACTTTTTTAAGTTAGTTTTCAAGGGACCGTTGTAGAAACTCAGCACTTTCCACGATGCAGCCTTCAAAGATGGTTCTAAACCGTCATAGAAGGCTAATAAAAACCTTCATTGTAGCTTGTAGCTTTTTTTATTAGTTGAAAAACATGTTTGACTATTCAATAAACAAGTTTTTTAAGTATTTTCTAATGTTTTTTAAAATGCTACTTGAAGTAACATTTTTTAAAACACTGGCCTCTAGCTTTTTTATATCATTTTACATTTTTCAGTTATTTTAACAATTAGTTTTATCGAACACTTATGATTTAATAAGCTAGCTTAAAAGTTTCAAGTTACCAACTAGCTTTTCAACTTCTATATAACTAGAAGCTAAAAAGATATCTTATTGACTCACAGGTATTTGGTAAAATTGTATGTTGAAGTAGTTGAAAAATATAAAATTACATAAATGGACATAAAATTTTACCTTAAATAAAAAAGATTAAAAGGGAAATCTAATAAATGATCAAGGACAAAAAGGGAATACATATTAAAAGCTATAAGTTAGTGTTTTAAAAAGCACTACTTCAAGTAGTGTTTCAAGAAACGCTAGAAGGTACTAAAAAAGCTTGTTTATCAAACAGTTAAACAAGTTTTTCATCTAGTAAAAAAAGTTAGAATAAAACTGAAACGAGTTGCTAAACACACAACTAAATTTTTAAATGGTTATAGATTGGTTATGATAACCACTTGTAATATATGATTAATTTTTATAATTATTTTTATGAGTACATTACATATACCTCCTTTAAGGTTTAAGGAAATTACACATGTCTCTCCTTCTTTTGAAAAATATGCACGTCTCCCCTGAGGTTTAAGAAAATTTCATATGTCTCCCTTGAGGTTTAAGGAAATTACACATATTTTTCTTTTGTTTTTAAAACCTACACAAATCCCCTAAATGTCGTCAAAGCATTTGACAATAGCAAGTCATGTCTGTTGACAATTTTGATTAAAAAAAAAAGGCTAAAAAAGCAATGTAAAAAAGTAAAAAAAAAAAAAAAAACCTTACACTTTCTACAATAACATGCATGTAGGTTCGAATGTACCTGAACCTATCTTCAGGCAAAAAATAATATATTTAAATTTTGTGAGTACGAAAATAGATAATTTTTTGTGCAGTGACGAATTTCAAACATTTCTATATTTATGAGGATGAAAAATATATTTTAGTCTTTTTTAATCAAAATTTTCAACGCATATAACTTGTTATTGTCAAATATTTAGACGACATTTAAGGGGTTTATGTGGGTTTTAAAAACATAAGGGGGACAAGTGTAATTTCCTTAAACCTCAAGGGAGGCATGTGTAGGATTTATAAAAGGAGGAGAAACATGTGTAATTTCTTTAAACCTCAGGTGAAAAACATATGTAATTCACTCTTTTTTAATTAACCTGTTTAATTATGGTTATCGTTAAATTTTTTATAATTGGTTATTATGAGCACCCATATCTAGAACTCAAGATATGATCATTTTAGTGAACAAAGGTCAAGTTGTCAAGATTATGCAGTAAATTTGTATTTGTAACAACCTATCTCTATTACTAATTTAACTATAACTAATAATCCATTTAATATATATAAAAACACCTAAAAATTATTAATGTCACAAACATATATTAATTTTCATCACCAAGCTTTGTTCATCATAAAACATAAAAGTAGTAAATATCATGGTATCACAAAATTTAGAAACAATATACCTTATCGCCTTACAAACTATGAGCAATGTTAAATGTATCAAGTGCCTTCTTCGATGTTTTGAGTTAGCTTTTGGGTTGAAGATAAATTTCCATAAAAGTAGGTTGGCAATGGTGGGAGTTGTTGGTGACTTTGAGGATTAGGCAACTTCTTTTTTGAACTATAGATCTATGGAGATTCCTTTTGTCTACTTCGGGATTCCCATTAGGTTGAATCCTAAAAAGGAAGCAACTTGGGAACCTATCTTGAGCAGGATGCGGTCTAAATTATCAACTTGGAAACATAAAATCCTATCCTTTAGCAAGGCGAATCCTATGATTTTATGGACCTAGGGCCAAATACTAAATAAGGCCCTAAGTATTTTATTTTTGTTACAGTATAGTGATATTTTTAATCACATGTGACATTTTAACGTGAATAAAAAATAATACATAAAATAAAATGATAACTTTAATTTATTTATAAAAACAAGATGAAGTAATATAATTTTTTATTACAAAACTATAATTTTTTTTTAAAAAAAATGACCCTCTTTTATTCGTAGACCCAGTGTCGTCACACCTCCAAATGAGCCTGAGGGTTGATCCCGTCCTTTGATGGAAGAGTTTGCCTAATCATTTTGGTATTAACATCTCTTACCCTTTTTTTATCTCTCTTTAAGATGTCTCAATGTGTTGTGAAAAGTTTTATTAGCACCCAAAGAAATTTCCTCTTGGGAGGGGAGGATAGGAGGAAGATTCCGTGGGTTGGACACACCAAGGAGGCTTGGGAATTAAAGATATTTCGTTGTTTAACCGAGCCCTCCTTGGAAACTGGAGGTGGAGATTGTTATGGATAAGGGAGGGTTGTGGTTTAAGGTGCTAAAATCAAGACATGGGGAAGCAAGGATGGCTTGTGCATGTAGGGCTAATGAGAAAGACTCGGTATAATGGAAGGACCTAACCCGAGCTTGCAAAGAAAATAGCAATAATTTATGGTTTGATAGTCATGTTGGTTGGAGGGTAGAGGAGTCAATGAAGCAAAAATCTAGTCTCAAATCTAGGGGGGTCATTCGTTAAAAGAGAGTTTTCCCAGGCTATACTTGAACTTAGAATAAAAAAAGTGTGTGATTAAGGATCTTGTGAGATGGGAAGGAGATGTATGGTTGTGGCAGCTCAGATGGTGTAGGCCCTAGTTTGAATATGAAAGCTATCTGCTAGCGACCTTTATACTAGTTGTTAACTCGACGATCCATAGGCAGGATGTGGGGGATCTAATGGTGTGTAAAGGCGATCCAGCAGGTACTTACTCAATAAGATCAGCTTACATGGTTCTGCTAGAGGGAAATTCTCACCATGTGGACAAAAACAGGGAGTTTCCAAAAATTATGTGGGGGTACAAAGATACCATCTAAGGTATCCTTTTTGGTTTGGAGAATTTTCTATGACAGGTTAGCGACAAAGTTAAACTTGAGAAATAGGAGTATTAGAGGGGTTAGGTTTGATACTTCCTACATATTTTGTAATAATGAAGAAGAGACGTTGCAACATTTGTTTTTCTCGTGTTCATTCTCCTAAGGGAAGTTGAAGGAGAAAGGAAGTTGAAAAGTTTAACCACAAAGGGAGGGGATCCATCACATGCAAGTCTTCACGGTCCTTCTAAGTTGCCTAATCTTTTGGTGGGTTGTTGTTTATAATTTACCTTCTTTATGTGAAATTAATATAGAAGATGGGGTTGGATTTTGGGATATAGCTTGTCATTTGTAGCCTCTGCCACGAGGCTAACAGGATATCATAATAGAGGACATGCAAATACCAACTTATTTGGTTTGGTGGTTTGAAAAATTGTGTGGGATGCTTTGTACTACATAGTTGATTTTGTATATGGGTTAGGGTGTCCCTTGTACTCCTTTTGAGTAATATATTCACCTTTAGCTGCTTAAAAAATGGCTTTACAATGTAAAAATTTATAATATATTTTAACTCTTCTCCCACAAAATTTTTTCTTCTTCGGAATTTTTTTATTATTATCCTGTCTCTTTTTCAGCCCTCTTTTTGCCCCCTTTTTGTTTCAAATTAATTTTTCTCCATTACCGTCCTTTTTTTCCTTCCGTTATTGTTCTAGCCGTTTCCATCCTTTTTGTTTTTCCTTCCG
>NC_038251.2:22496463-22498000 GCF_000004515.6 Glycine max | reverse complement strand
AATGTTCGCATTAGGACAATTGTACCCTACGTAATACTAATACTAGACTAAAAATTCAGATATCGAACCCAAAGACCAGTTGTGTTCCCAAACAATTAATTTTGTAAAAATAAGAAAATAAGGTTAAAGTAAATAAAAGATGGTTATGGTCAATTGTTTAATTTAGAAAATAAGAATCAAAGATAGAAGAATTGATGTGAAAAAAATTATAATAAGCAGCCTAGGATTGTGATTTCACACTTACCCCAATTTTCCCCAATTCTAATTCTAACAAAACCCCAAATATTGTCAATTGCTGGTATTTGCAAATTCAATTATTAACCTTTGTTCATGGTTTAATAATGCTCTTTGCCATAATCAATACCCAGTTGATCATAGAAATATCGTATTAGGTCAAAGGATTAAGTTTAAACAAGGGTGATCAATTAATTAATCTACCAAAATTTTTCATAACCAATTTGTTCATGCAAGTTACATAAAAGCAATCTTTTCCTAGGTTAATCAATTAGGCACAGATGGTCACCATGATGTAATAAATTAAAATTTAGAGTGATTAATTCCAAATTAACAATAAAGAAAAAAGAAGAGATTTAGTTAATTGGAAAACATTGAGGGTTTCTTTAAAATCAGAAAAGGGATACAAGAGTATGGCTAAATCATAATCCAAACTAGGAAGACTAGCCGCTCACGTCCATGGAAAAATTAGAAATCCCAATAAAGAACACAGACATACCAAATGAGAAGGAGACTTGGCCAAAATCCGTCCTAATTGTGATCTTTGCGCTCCTCCATAGCTGAAAGACTCTCACATGGTCCTCTTCTCTCTCAGAACTTTCTAGAATATAAATAGAAAAAAAAGACACAAAAAAGAGAGGTCTCATTCCTTATTTATAATATTTTATGGAGATCCTCCTATCTTTCATTAATTAAAGAATATTATATATTAATCTTATCAATTAGGATTTAAATCTGGCAGGTGATCCTTGCAATCTTTAAGTGATAGGTGACGCAGGTAGACCACGGATGCACAAAATTACAGCGAAAGTTCAAAATTATCACAATGTACAAAATTATTGCAATTGTACAAAATTATCATTATTGTGATCTTCTTATTAGCTCCAAAAATTCATAATTTTTAATTCTTTTTCACATGAAGCCTCTTAAGCCCCTGTCTTTCACAAACTTATACCAAACCGTGAGTTTTTTCAAATAAAATATATCAAAATGCATGAATATGACATGAAAAATAACATCAAAATACAATCAAATTTGGATTTATCAACCTCACCACACTTGAGCATTTTTTTCCTCAAAATTATTTTGATTCTAAATTTCAAAACAGTTCTCCCTAGTCAGAACTTATGTACAAAACCCCTTTCATTTATTAATAGAAACCAATAACAAGAAAAGAAAAAAAGTATAAAGGAACTTTCCAAGGAATCCATTAGGCTTTTAGATTGCATATGCATATAATTTTCAAAGAGCTTTGGTTCACTCATCTCACCATCTCTCCATGTTTCTAGGTATTCAAATATAC